>NC_142567.1:13625000-13778235 GCF_041283825.1 Pyrus communis
AGAAACTAAAACGAAAACAACTAAACCAAAAAAAAAGAAAAGAACCAAGGGATTAGCAAAGTTGCTAGTCCCCGGCAACGGCGCCAAAATTTCGCCGAAAATTCCGGCTTTTCGAATTGGTGGACGCGTCGCCTTGGCTTCTTATAGAGCTATCGATCACCACAACAAACACACTCTGAAGAATTCCCATTCTTGAATATCGACTCCGGCCCTTTGAGAATTAACTCCATCCACCCCATCTCTTTGAACACTTTTGAAAAATGGCAAACCCATCGAACCTTAGCTTAGAATTGAGTCTCAGCAGTGATACGGCCGTGCCGCGTCAAGGTAACGTATGGCGCCCTTCTTTCTTATCTTCTAACGGTCCTCTTTCAGGTGAAGACTCTGTGATGCAGGACGCCACAACAGCTACAATAGTAGCTAGGAACCTCCTTACTCCAAAAGATAGTAGGCTGCTGTCAGGACGGTCCGATGAGTTGGCCGTTCAAGAATCCCTCGCACTTAGTGTTCAGTGTGCGAGTTCTGTGTCCAACATGGGCCAACGCCTGCTTGCCCGCTCCCGTCAGGTGGAATCTTTGATGGCAGAGGTGGAAAGTCTCAAGCAGGAGATCAAACTGCTTAAGTACGAGAATAGAAGTTTGCACGTGCTTGCCAACAACTATTCGACGGGTATGAAGAGGAAGCTTGATGAGCTACAAGAATCCAATGGTCGGATGCAAAGTGACCGTCAAACTGACCGTCAAAGGCTTGCGGCTTACTTCCAGAGGCACATTTTTTTGAAGCAATCGGCAAAGAGGGTTGGACATCTTGGAGAAGTCCTTGATAAAACGCCTATAGAACCCTGTATGGCCAAGAAATGAACGTACCTCTCTAACCGAAGTAGGAGAGGGTAAGTGACGTACAAGGTCTATTTTCGATTTATCTACTTCAATTCCTTTTTCTGAAACAATATGTCCTAAAACTATACCTTGTTTCACCATAAAGTGACATTTCTCCCAATTCAAGACAAGGTTAGTTTCAACACATCGTTTCAAAATTAAGGTCAGATTATCCAAGCAATTATCAAATGAACTCCCAAATACACTGAAATCATCCATGAAAACCTCAATGATCTTTTCAACAAAATCGGAAAATATACTTACCATACACCTTTGGAAAGTGGCCGGTGCGTTGCATAAGCCAAATGGCATGCGACGATAAGCAAATGTTCCAAAGGGACATGTGAATGTGGTCTTCTCTTGATCATCCGGGGCTATCACAATTTGGTTATATCCAGAGTATCCATCAAGAAAACAGTAAAAAGCATGACCGGCTAACCTTTCGAGCATCTGGTCGATGAATGGCAAAGGAAAGTGATCTTTCCTAGTCATGGCATTTAGCTTCCGGTAATCGATACATACTCGCCATCCAGTCTGAATGCGTGTAGGCACGAGCTCATTCTCATCATTCTTGATAACAGTTACTCCGGACTTCTTGGGAACGACTTGAACTGGAGAGACCCAACGGCTATCGGAGATAGGGTAGATCACTCCGCAATCCAAAAGCTTGATTATTTCCTTCTTCACCACTTCCATCATCGGAGGGTTGAGACGGCGTTGAGCTTCTCGGGATGGCTTAGTCCCCTCCTCAAGAAGTATACGGTGCATGCATGTGGTAGGGCTTATTCCTTTAATGTCGGCCAAAGTCCACCCTATGGCCGTTTTGTGCTCTCGCAGCACCCTCACAAGCTTCTCCTCCTCCATTGCCGTGAGACTTGATGAAATGATGACGGGCAATGTTTCGCCTTCTCCCAAAAACACATACTTCAAATGGTCCGGCAATGGCTTAAGTTCAAGCGATGGTGCCTGAACAACAGAAGGTAGCATCTTAGTGGAAACTGAATTTGAAAGTGAGAGTGGAACCTTACCATATTGTTGTGGCAATGACTCAAGGGCTGCCACAACCTCAATTATTTCTTCACTAGAACCCATTGCAAAGAATTCCTCCTCCTTGTCGTGGCCTTGCATTGGCCCAAATCCTTCATTTTTGCGCTCTATGGCCTTAGTGATGGTTGTTTCCAGGGCGTCCTCGTTCAATTCTTCAAGGTATACATGCGCCAAAGAATCGATAACATCAATGGAAAAACAAGAATGGTCATCAACGGGATATCTCATAGTTTCAGAAATATTAAAATCAATCACTTCCTCATCGAATTCCATTGTCAAGGTGCCTTTGTATACATCAATCTTCGTTCGGGCCGTCTTCATGAATGGCCTACCAAGGAGAATCGGCAAAGATGTAGAATGGGCTGAATCCTCCATGTCTAGGACGTAGAAATCAGCCGGAAAAATTAAATGGTTCACCTGCACAAGCACATCTTCCAAAACTCCTTTTGGATATGCGTTAGAACGATCGGATAATTGTATAATTACACCATCTTGTTTTAATTCACCCAAATCCATAGATGCATAAATAGAATAAGGCATGACATTTATGGATGCACCTAAATCAAGCATGGCATGTTCAAAACGATTATGTCCAATCACACAAGGAATCGTGAAACTACCGGGGTCTTTGCACTTGGTGGGCAGTTTACGTTGCAAAACAGCGGACACATTCTCGCTTACCTTCACTACCTCTTTGTTTGCCCTTCTTCTCTTTGTATTGCATAGGTCCTTGAGGAATTTAGCATACTTTGGAACCTGTTTGATTGCATTGAGAAGCGGTATGTTCACTTGCACCTTCCGGAACGTTTCAAGAATGTCCTTCTCGCTTTCTTCCTTTTTTTCTTGCATGAACCTGCGAGGAAAAGGTACATTGGGCAGATTAGGACGTGAAGTACATGAATTTGAACTTAAATTACCTGATTTGGCCGAGTTAGGGTGATTGGGGGCCTGCGGCATTGGGTTTTTCACCCTTGCCGTGGGTGAACTAGACACTGCCTCAGGTTGTGTCGTCTCTTCATCTACTTTCTGGGCAGATTTGGGATTGTTTGGCTCAGTCCCAACTTCTTTTCCACCCCTTAGGGTGATAGCTTTTGCAAATTCGAAGCCATCATTTGGATTGACCACCGTAGTGCTTGGTAACTTACCATTCTCACGAAATTGTCCCAAAAATTCGGCCATTTGTCCCATTTGTTTCTTTAGTTCATTCACCTCCTTTGCTTGGTTCTGCATTCCCTGCACCATTGTGGTTAATAATTGATATGTTTTATCATCATTCATAGACGTACCTGAGTTGGTTTGGGATGATTGTGCTTGAGGAGGTGGTTGTGGTGCCATTGGCCTTGGAAAGAAACCCGGAGGTTGTCGGAATCCACTTTGTTGGGCAGGTTGTTGTGCATCTCTCCATCTGAAATTTGGGTGATCTCTCCAACCTGGATTATATGTGTTAGAATATGGGTCGTTCCTTGGTTGGTTTTGATTCCCATAGCCCATGGCATTGGCAGATTCCCACCCTCCGTTCGCAATTAATTGAGGGCATGTCTCGGATGGATGCCCTTGAATGGAGCATACACCACAGATTGTAGCTCCTTGCGCTTTGGGGCCCTCCACAAACTTCGACAACATAGATGTAAGGTTAGCCATTTGGGATTGTAATTCGGAAATAGAACTTACCTCATTTACATGATGTGGCCGTGGGGCGTCTCTCTGCCCAACACCTTCATATTGTTGTGCATTTAGAGCACGGTTTGCAATTAGGGTCTTGGCTGCCATAGGTGTTTTGTCCACCAATGCACCTCCCGCCGAAGCATCGAGCATTTGCCTTTCAATGGGAAGAAGGCCCTCATAGAAGTATTGAAGGAGAAGCTCCTCCTTCATTTGATGTTGAGGACATGATGCAACAAGAGCTTTAAAACGCTCGTAGTATGCCGGAAAAGATTCTCCTTGACTTTGTTGGATTCCGCTAATTTTCTTCCTTAAGAGAATGACTTTTGAAGTAGGGAAGAACTTCTCTAAGAACGCTCTCTTCATGCTCTCCCAAGAAGTAACGGTCCCGGGTGCTAATTCATAAAGCCAATCCTTAGCCTTTTCCACAAGAGAGAATGGAAAAGCCTTTATCATCAGAATGTTCCCATCAACATTTATGGGTGTCATGCTCGAACAAACAACCTCGAACTCCTTGAGATGCTTGTTGGGATCTTCCATGGAAAGCCCATGGTATTTCGGAATGTGGTGCAACAAGCTTGACTTCAACTCGAATTCATCAGTCTTGCCTTGGGCAGCCTCGGGGTATTGAATGTAAAGAGGGGCTGCATTTGCCAAACCCGAGGCAGAAAGCTCTTTGATGGTTCGATTGTCCATGGCCATGGTTGGTACTTCTTCTTTAACCCAATCCGGGGCTTCCTCTTCTACTTCAGGTTCGGGACTAGGAGGATTAGACTCTTGCAATTTCTTGTTCCTTCTCAAAGTTCTCTCGAAATCACCGTCAAAGTCGGAGATATGCTCACGAACAGGTTGTGAGCTACGGGTCATAAACTAGTACCTACACACAAAAGTAAACAAGATAAATAACCAACTTAATAGACACGGCACAAAAACAAAACACATACACACGGTGCAAAAAAATAAAAAATAAAATAAAATAAAATAAAATTAAAACAAAACAGAAACTAAACAATTTAAACAAGACTCAAGATAAGGGATTAGCAAATTTGCCAATCCCCGGCAACGGCGCCAAAATTTGATGCGAGCATTATACGCATACAAATTAAACCCTATTTGTGACAATTGTAGTAATGATGTAAGTAGGGATCGTTCTAACCGGGGATTAACTAGGGATGCTAAATACTTGACTCAAATAAATAAAACTAACTTTTAAAACATTTAACTTACTTAACAAGAATTCAAAACAAGTACACAAGACTCCAAATACTTAAAACACGAAAATAAAACAAATACGAATGATTAAGACTCAACGAAATATGGGGGAAATGTGTTTGGGCAAGATTAAATTAAATGGAAAGATTA
Organism: Pyrus communis; assembly: GCF_041283825.1. Taxonomy (NCBI): domain Eukaryota; kingdom Viridiplantae; phylum Streptophyta; class Magnoliopsida; order Rosales; family Rosaceae; genus Pyrus; species Pyrus communis. The sequence goes on from NC_142567.1 coordinate 13,629,950, forward strand.
TAATTAAGGGCAAAACGTAAATACAAAGGTGATAAAAATATGGATGATGGAATAGCCAAGGGGTTCTTCTCCACACATGTTACACTTGCATACAATATTGATTCTCAGTTGGTCTTTCGATAAGTTGTGAAACTCAATGCTCCAAGTTAATTAGGTCCGCTTAAATTAACTTTCAGATTTCCCTAAATTCATTGGATTGAATGGAATACGCATTACAACCAAATTATTCTTAATCAAAGTCCCTAACTATGGAATACGCATGATAGAGACATTCAACAAAGATCATTAAGTTCAATGAAAATTATAAGTGTTGACGAGGCATTCGTTACTATGGAATATGCATGAAACTTATGCCAAGAATTCGTTTAACGCGGTTGTTTATAAGCAACCTCCACTACTTGTGAATATAAGTTCATAACAATTAGGTGAAACTCACTTATATTCTAGCGTCATATTCATGCATGAAAATTAAGCTTGCAATCTCAATGAACATACATAAATACGTTATCAATCAAACAGTTAAATGAATTGAATCCACAACTTATGAAATTCCAACCAAAAGTAATCAATTCATATTGCAAACATAAACATGTATTTTGAATCACCCCCTAGCTAAAGGGGGGTTTAGTTCCTCATAACTTTGAAATCAAAGAAACACCTAAACATTCCAACAACTCAAACTTGAATTGTATGAACGTTTAAGCACTCTTCTCTTCCATTACAAAACAAAGAAAATTGAATTTAAACATTGAAATCAAAGAAACACCTAAACATTCCAACAACTCAAATTTGAATTGTATGAACGTTTAGGCACTCTTCTCTTCTTCGTTGTTGTAGCACAAGGTCTAAGGTGAGTTTTTGGGGGATGAGGAGTGGTTGGAATGAAGAGAAAATATGCAGAAAATGAAGGGATATGCACGGCAAGAATGGAGGTGTTTGTGGTGTGTTGTGTATGAAAATGAGATGTGAATTGAATGAATGAATGCAAGGGTATTTATAGGAGTAGTGGAGGGAACATATGGCTATGTCATTTGTAGGTGAAGTAGGTGGATGTTGTAGGTGAAGTAGGTGGATGTTGTAGGTGAAGTGGATGTTGTAGGTGAAGTAGGTGGATGTTGTAGGTGAAGTAGGTGGATGTTGTAGGTGAAGTGGGTGGATGTTGTAGGTGAAGTGGATGTTGTAGGTGAAGTAGGTGGATGTTATGTTAAGTGATAAGTGATAAGTGATATGATATGTGGTTATGATATGATAAGTGGTTAAGTGGTGATGATAAGTGATAAGTGATTAAGTGATATGATATGTGGTGATGATAAGTGATAAGTGCATGTGGGTTAACTAATGAAGGAAATGCATGTGCAATGACAATGTGTTAGAATGGATGTGTGTTATGCATGGCATGATTGGGATTAGGAAAGGTTTAAATGTCCTAAAACTAAAGAGAACAAGGTTCCAACACTTTGGCTCCAATTAGGTCTTCAATTTCGTCCAACACTTTGGCTTCAAGCATAAGCTATCCGTCCTTAGCCCAAAAGTGCTCCAAAAGTCTCCAAAATGCATCTTTTTGCTCCTTTAGCCCTTTGGACCTACAAACACACGAAAATAGCTTAAAGTACTAAAATAACTAAAGAAACATAACGTAAATGTACGAGAACAAGCCATTTAAGTCGCATAAATATGCTCCTATCATGAACATGAGGAACTAAGCCTTTTGGCTAGGGGGCTATTCAATGCCATGATTATGCTTGCAAGATGAATTGATTACATCCAATTGTTATTTCATAAGTTGTGAATTCAATTTGCTTAACTGTTTGATTGATAACTCATTCTTGTGTGTTGATTAAGGTGGCCACTTAGTTTTTCATGCAGGGATTTGAAGCTAAAATATAAGGGAATTTCACCTAATAGTTATAACCTTATATTTGCTAGTAGTGGAGGTCGTTTATCGACGATTGCGTTAAGTGAATTCTTGGCAAAAGTTTCATGCTTTTCATAGTAACAATTGCCTCGTCAATACTTATAGTTTTCATGAAATTTAATGATTTTTGATTGTACCTTTATTGTGCTTTTCACGTAAGGGACTTTTAGAGAATGTTTTGAGTTGTTGTATGCGCATTCCCATCCAATTCAATAACTTAAGGAAAACTTGAAAGTTAAAAAAGTGCTGTTCACGGTTAACTTGGGGTATTGAGTTTCATGATTTATTGAAAGAAGCAATTGGAAATTGATAGGAGCATATTCATGCGACTTAAATGGCTTGTTCTCGTGCATTTACGTTATGTTTCTTTAGTTATTTTAGTTCTTTAAGCTATTTTCGTGTGTTTGTAGGTCCAAAGGGCTAAAGGAGCAAAAAGATGCATTTTGGAGACTTTTGGAGCACTTTTGGCCTAAGGATGGATAGCTTATGCTTGGCGCCAAAGTGTTGGACGAAATTGAAGACCTAATTGAAGACCAAAGTGTTGGAACCTTGTTCCCTTTAGTTTTAGGACATTTAAACCTTTCCAATTCCCTTATGCCGTGCATCTCCACCTTTCTCCCAAAACCATACACATGCATTCATTCATTCCCTCACATGCTCCCATTACTTATCATCACCACTTATCACTTATCATAACCACATATCATATCACTTATCATAACCACATATCATATCATCATCACTTATCACTTATCACTTATCATAACCACATATCATATCATCATCACTTATCACTTATCACTTATCATCATCACTTATCACTTATCACTTAACATGCACCCATCACCTAACACAACACCTTTAATTCACATGCATTCACTCTTTAATTCACATGCATCTTCCATAAATCAAATCAGCCACATTCACTCACCACAAACATTCCACATGCATTCATCAACATATCTAGTTGTCACTCACATGCATTCCATCCTTTAAAACATTGCACATGCACTCCCTTTAATTAATTAAGCCACATGCACTCCCATCCATTTCATCATTGCAGCCAACACATGCTTTCACATGCATTTTCAGATTGTCCTCTTGCACATGCAGTCACATATTCGTTGCACATGCAATTCCAACCCACATGCATCCTTTAATCATTCAAACATGCAGCCACATTCCCTCCTAGCTGTCATGTTCCCCCCATTTAACCTATAAATAAGCATCCATTGCATTCATTCTCAATCACTCTTCCATTTCAGAATGTAGACATCAAACACCCTTGCCGTGCTCTCCCTTACAATCCAAACACCATCCTTCCATTTTCACCACTCCCCAAACCATTCACACCATCAAACTATCCTTAGACCTTGTGCTACAACGAAGAGGAAGAGAAGAGTGCCTAAACGTTCATACAATTCAAGTTTGAGTTGTTGGAATGTTTAGGTGTTTCTTTGATTTCAATGTTTAATTTCAATACTCTTTGTTATGTACGTATGAGGAATGGAAGAGAAGAGTGCCTAAACGTTCATACAATTCAAGTTTGAGTTGTTGGAATGTTTAGGTGTTTCTTTGATTTCAAAGTTATGAGGAAATTCGAAATATATGTTTATGCTTGCATTTTGATTTGATTACTTCTAATTGCGTTTCATAAGTTGTGATTCAATTTGTTTAACCGTTTGATTGATAACTTATTTATGTATGTTTATTGAGAGTGCACGCTTAATTTTCGTGCATGAATATGACGCTAGAATATAAGTGAGTTTCACCTAATAGTTACGAACTTATATTCACAAGTAGTGGAGGTTGCTTATAAACAATCGCGTTAAACGAATTCTTGGCATAAGTTTCATGCGTATTCCATAGTAACGAATGCCTCGTCAACACTTATAATTTTCATAGAGCGTAATGATTCTTGCTTGTATCTCTATTATGCAATCATGTAGGGGACTTGTGGGGAATGTTTTGAATTGTTGTTGATGCGAAAATTAACTTGACACACAAATTAAACCCTATGGATGACAATTGTAGTATATGAGCAAATAGGGATCGTTCTAGACCGGGGATTAACTAGGGATGCTAATCAATGTGAAATTGACTCAAAAACGTAAAATAAAGTTTAAAACACTAAACTAGACTCAAAGAATGCGAAACTAAACGCTTAAAGCACTAAGACAAACCAAAAGACTCAAACATCACCCAAAACACTCAAAACTGCCTTAAAAACACTTTCTGGGCAGTTTTGAGCACTTTGGTGAATTTGAACGAATTTGTGTAATAACTTGAATCAAAACACTTAGAAACATAAACTAAGACACTTTCTAACTAAATTGGACAATAAAGTAAAGGGGGATTGAGTTTTGGACGAAATTAAACTAAATGCACAGATTCTAATTAAAACAGATTGTAAAAAACGAAATTGATGAAATAGAATGATGAGAAACTAGTTAGAGGGTTCCTTATCCACACATGAACATATGCATATAATTTGATTCCCAGTTATGACTTCAACAAACGATGAATGACAATGCTGCAAGTTAATTAGGTCCGCTTAAACTAACTTTCAGATTTCCCTAGATTCATTGGATTGAATGGAATACGCATTACAACCAAATTATTCCTAATCAAAGTCCCTAACTATGGAATACGCATGATAGAGACATTCAACAAAGATCATTAAGTTCAACGGAAATCATAAACATCGACTAGGCATTCATAACTATGGAATACGCATGTTAATCCAGCCTAGGGTTTACTAAACACAATCGTGACTAGCGATTTTTACTACTCATGAATATAAGTTCATAACGATTAGGTGAAATTCCCTTATATCCTAGTATCAAGTTTAGGCATGCAAATTAAGTGTCGACCCTCAACCCACATACATAAACAAGTTCTTAATCAAAACAGAAAAGTAAACCACATCTAAAGTTCATGAATTCATAACTGGAGTAAATCAAATCATAACCAACATATGTCCATGGTTTCAAACTTTCCCCTAACTAATTAGGGGTTTAGCCACTCATGATTACAACAAACTTAGAGAGTAATAACAAAGTAAACATTGAAAACAAGAACGAAGAGCACCTAAAAATCCCAACAACTCAATCTTGAATTGTATGAACGTTTAGGCCTCTTCTCCTCTAGTTGCTGCAGCACAAGGGGTTTTGGTGAGTTTTGGGGGTTATGGATGATGTAGAATGATGTGTTTAGGGTAGGGATGGATGTAGGGGAAGGCAAGGAGTGTTTTTGGGCAGAAAATATGAAGAATGGTGAAGTATGGCAGTGTTAGAGAGAGGGAATGAATTTCTGGCGTGAATGAATGTGTATGAGATGGTTTTCTGAATATGGAAGAGTTAGTGATTTGTGGCTGCAATGGATGCTTATTTATAGGTGAAAAAGAGGGAACATGACAGCTAGGAACTTGGTGGAAAGTTGGAAATGCATGTGGAGTGGCTGAAATTGTAAGGGGAATGCATGTGGAAATGATAGAATGTGTTGATGTGCAATGATGAATTGGGATGGCTGAAAATCTGGAGTGGGAGTGCATGTGGGTGTTTGGTGGCTGAAATGAAGGGGGAAGTGCATGTGGCTGCAATGGTAAAGGATTGTGGTGCAATGATGAAAGAACAAGTGCATGTGGCTGAATTGGTGGTGAATGATTATGAATGCATGTGGATAAAAGAGGGGATATGGCTGCAAGGTTAAAGGGCTAAGGTTTAAGTACATAGAATGGGCCTAAAATAGGGTGGTTTGCATGGCAAGGGAAGGGGAGAAGGGATAAGTCATGGCAAGGTTATGTAATTGGGCTAGGGCCATTGTTTTGTGTCCTAAAGTGCCTCAATTTCGTCCAACACCTTGGCTCCAAACATAAGCTATCCATTCCAATCCCAATTTTGCTCCAAAATGCTCCAAAATGCACCTTTTTGCTTCCTTAGCCATATGAACCTAGAAACACACGAAAATGGCATAAAGGACTAAAATAACTAAAGAAACACAACGTAAATGCACGAGAACAAGCCAATTAAGTCGCATAAATATGCTCCTATCAAATTCCCCCACACTTAGCTTTTGCTAGTCCTCGAGCAAAACAAAACAAAAGAAACTAAAAACAAACCAAAACACATTCTAAACCTTCCAACATGTATCTCAGGGATTTGAAACGAACATGACACAATATAGAACATCATTCCCACAACATTTAGCTTACTTTACACTTTAACAAACACTTAATCATAGTTACCACTTATTATTTCACATTTAATCAATTAAAACATCATTTTGAATGTAGTAACATGCCTTAGAGAATTCCCTCAATTTTCACACAGATTTTCTAACTCCACACCCTACACTAGGTATATGTGAGGAGATTGATGTAAATATGAATTCTAACACTCACATATGTTATATCAAAGAAAGCATTTTCTGGATTTACGACAATGACATGAATGTGATCTCATGAATGGAATGCTACTACTTAGAATGAGAACCAGTGATTCCATATGCTCATACCAAATTCAAACTCCACAAATTGAACACATAACATCAAGATAGAAGTTGAGGGTTGTAACGGGGCTAAGGGTAATGGTTTAACAAAGAAAGGTAAAGTAAAACAAAGGTTCTTAAAGCAATAGGAAGCAAAGTAATGAAATTGACACCTAAACTCACTTTTAATGGCAGAAATCAACTTTTAAACACAAGGGAAGATTCATGCACAATTAGGGTCAAATTCACTCTTTTGGACCCTTCCTTCAATAACCAATACTTGTGAGATCATTCTCACTTATTTTTCAACTCTTTTTCTTTCTTTTCTACACTTTTCTAATTTCATTTTATTTTTCCACGAATTTTTTTTTTTTTTCTTTTTCTTTATTTCATTCTTTGGCCGTGCCCTATTATCTTCCCCCACACTTATTTTCTGCAATATATTGATCAAAAGGAGTTCATTCTAAGTCATGCTTCACTATCCTTTAAGAACAAGGGTATGGAAAGTCCTAATCTAAGCTAGGTGAGGATAATGTGGTTAACAAAGAAAATAAGCTTGAAAAGGCTAAAAAGGGGTAATCCTACAATACATGTGAAAAGGGATAGGCTTTTTGGCTTTGGTTTGACTAACAACTTCATCTTATTGTATGTTATGCAATCAATATCATGCTTTGAATGAATTAGGCATGAGTTCTAGTATTTGGAACTATAATGAAATGCATTCCAAGTAACAACCAAGCAAAGAATGATGAGATCATGCAATGACTTTAGAAAACAAGAAATCACAGAATTATACTCTCCAAAGAACGTTATAGGCTCAAGTCTCACAAGGATGTAGCTTTAGTTTAAGTTCCTTCGTTCAAGCATGTTACAAAAACAGATTTTCTCTTTGTAATTACATGTGAATTCATAAGCTATAACCATAACCAAGCATAAACCAAAGCATAAATCAACTTCCAGCCATGTTTACAACATTCTATAATAGTCATGTAATTTAAAACCAAATCCTCATCATTGTGTTGGAAGGTACCCTAAAACACAAAAATGACTCAAAAACGACTCTTTTTGGTATTTTTCAAACGTTTTCGAATTTTTCTAAGGTTTTCTGTTATATGACACTAAAACACATCAAAACACACTAAAAACACTTTAAAACGGTGAGAAACAACATGTGAAGTGATAGGTGATAAAATCCCACGAATTTCATGCAAAAACAGCTTGTTTACCCCCCCACACTTAAACCAAACATTGTCCTCAATGTTTCAAACTTAGATTAACACAAAAACAATCAACTAACACAACTAGCAAACATAACACAACTAGCAAAGTAATAGCAATAAAGAGATAGGTTAGGGACGCAAATCTGGGTTTGGAGTGAAAGTTCCTTCTTCTCGTGTTTCAACACATGGGTTGCCTCCCAAGAAGCGCTTGCTTTAACGTCTTCCAGCCGGACGGTACCTCCGTTTAAGCTTGACTAGGTTCCACGGCATGGAGGGGTACCTCCTCCACGACATGCTCCTCAAACATCTCGTAATAGGGCTTCAATCGATGCCCATTCACTTTGAATTCTTGCTGCGTCCTTGAACTTTTGATTTGCACTGCACCATGAGGGAAAACATTAGTGACAATAAAAGGACCAACCCATTTGGAACGCAACTTACCCGGAAACAACCGAAGGCGAGAATTGAACAACAACACTTTCTGCCCAATAGAGAACGTCTTGGCACGAATCATCTTGTCATGAAATGCCTTTGTTTTCTCCTTGTAAATCTGGGCATTCTCATATGCTTCATTTCGGATTTCATCAAGCTCACACAGTTGAAGCTTCCTATGTAAACCTGCGGCATCAAGGTCCATATTGAACGTTTTGACGGCCCAATGTGCACGATGCTCTAGTTCGACGGGAAGATGGCATGGCTTCCCATAGATGAGCCGAAAAGGTGACATCCCAATGGGGGTTTTGTAGGCAGTGCGATACGCCCACAATGCATCGTTTAAGCGCAAACTCCAATCCTTCCTTGTAGGCCCCACGGTCTTCTCAAGAATCTGCTTGATTTCCCTATTTGAAACCTCGGCTTGCCCGCTCGTTTGAGGATGATAAGGTGTGGCCACCTTATGTGTGACATTGTATTTCTTGAGCAACGCCTCGATGGTTCGATTACAAAAATGGGAACCTCCATCATTGATTAGCACTCGTGGCATTCCGAACCTTGCAAAAATGTTAGTTTTCACAAAATCTGCAACCACTCGAGAATCATTAGTTCGGGTGGCTTTTGCTTCCACCCATTTCAACACATAGTCCACAGCAAGCAATATATAAAGAAACCCATGTGACGAAGGAAAGGGACCCATAAAATCAATACCCCAAACATCAAAGATTTCAACACTAAAAATGGGGGTTTGCGGCATTTGCTGTTTAGGACCAATATTGCCCGTTCTTTGGCATCTATCACAAGACATGCAAAATGTTCTAGCATCCCTAAAGATGGTAGGCCAATAGAAACCACATTCTAACACCTTAAGTGCTGTTCTTTGAGTGCCAAAGTGTCCCCCACAAGCATAAGTGTGACAAAAGGTTAGAATAGCATTAAACTCAGAATCGTGCACACACCTACGTATAACTTGGTCAGGGCAATATTTCCATAAATACGGGTCATCCCACACATAAAACCGTGCCTCTTTCTTCAATTTATCACATTGGTGTTTAAGTAATTCACTAGGAACATGTTTAGACACCAAATAATTCACCAAATCAGCATACCACGGTTCACTTACCTTGACGGACATCAGTTGCTCATCTGGGAATGTCTCTATGATAGGCACGACATCCTCCTCATGCACCATATGGCTCAAGTGGTCAGCCACCACGTTTTCACTTCCCTTCTTGTCCCGGATTTCGATATCGAACTCTTGGAGAAGAAGCATCCAACGAATGAGTCGTGGTTTGGCCTCCTTCTTGGTGAACAAATACTTCAATGCTGCATGGTTGATGTGAGATTTACTTGACACTCAAATTAAACCCTCGTTTGACAATTGTAGTAGAATGGATAAGTGAGGGATCGTTCTAGACCGGGGATTAGGAGGGCTTGCTAAAACCTTCTAAATTGACTTAAAAACATAAAAACTAAATTAAAATACTCTTAACAAGACTACTATGACTCAGAATGGCTTTGAAAAACTCAAATTGTCTAAAACAATCAAATTGACTCAAATAGAAGCTAGAACTTGATTTAGACGAATTTGCAATTGTTTATCACTCCAAAAGCTTTAAAGATACACAAATAAAACAAATACGAATGATTAAGACTTTAACAAAATAGGGGGGGAATTGTGGTTGGACGATATTAAATTAAAAAGACAGAATATAATTGAAGGCAAAATGTAAATATGAATGTGATAAAAATATGGATGATGGAATAGCTAAGGGGTTCTTCTCCACACATGTTATACTTGCAATACAAGATTGATTTTCGGTTGGTCTTTCGATAAATTATGAAACTCAATGCTCCAAGTTAATTAGGTCCGCTTAAATTAACTTTCAAATTTCCCTAAATTCATTGGATTGAATGGAATACGCATTACAACCAAATTATTCTTAATCAAAGTCCCTAACTATGGAATACGCATGATAGAGACATTCAACAAAGATCATTAAGTTCAATAAAAATTATAAGTGTTGACGAGGCACTCGTTACTATGGAATACGCATGAAACTTATGCCAAGAATTCGTTTAACGCGATTGTTTATAAGCAACCTCCACTACTTGTGAATATAAGTTCATAACGATTAGGTGAAACTCACTTATATTCTAGCGTCATATTCATGCATGAAAATTAAGCTTGCAATCTTAATGAACATACATAAATAATTTATCAATCAAACAGTTAAACGAATTGAATCCACAACTTATGAAATACCAACCAAAAGTAATCAATTCATATTGCAAATATAAACATAGTTTCGAATCACCCCCTAGCTAAAGGGGGTTTAGTTCCTCATAACTTTGAAATCAAAGAAACCCCTATACATTCCAACAACTCAAACTTGAATTGTATGAACGTTTAGGCACTCTTCTCTTCCATTCTCATACGTACAAAACAAAGAGAATTAAATTTAAACTTTGAAATCAAAGAAACACCTAAAAATTCCAACAACTCAAACTTGAATTGTATGAACGTTTAGGCACTCTTTTCTTCCTCGTTGTTGTAGCACAAGGTCTAAGTGAGCTTTGGGGATTATGTGAAGTGTTTTGGAGGGATGGGAAGTGGTTGGATAGTGGCTGCAATGAAGGAGAAAAACTGCAGAGAAAATGGAATGGGACTCACGGCAATGGAATGGTATTTGTGTTGTGTGAAGTGTTGTGAATGGAAATATGAGATATGAATTGAATGGGGAGTGAATGAATGAATGCTAGGGTATTTATAGGGGTGGTGGAGGGAACATATGGCTGTTTGTTTAAGCATTTGTGTGGAGGAATGATGGAAAAACAGCTAGGACACATGTGAAAACTGGAATTGCACAAGGGGAGCAAAGGGAACCCACGGCATGGATGGATTTGCATGTGTTTGGGAAGCTTTCTTGCTCATTTTCTGGATGCAATGATGAAGAGTTTAATAATTAATGCATGTAGGTGGTTGAAATGATGAAGAATGAGTGGTGGATGTGTGAATGATTGAATGTGCATGTGGGTGAATGTGAAGGGAATGCATGTGAGGATGCTGGAAATGCAATGGAACTCACGGCACAAAGGTTCTTTGGTGATGAATGTGGTTGATTTAATGGAGGAACAAGTGCATGTGTTGAATTAGTGGTGCATGTGATTAAAGATGGAGAAGGTGGTGTAATGATGAAGTGGAATGGCTGAAAATGCAAGGGGGAGTGAAGGCCACGGCAAAGGTGTTTTGGTGCATGTGTTGGCTGTTTTGTTTGTTGGTTAAAGCTTGTGTTTGCATGTGAATGTTGTTTGTGTTTTAAAGAATGAATGGTGGTGTAATAATGAAGTGTGATGAGTGATAAGTGTATGATATGTTGAGTGATAAGATAAGTGGTTATTGATATGTGGTTATTGATATGTAGATGAATGAATGATATGATAAGTAATAAATATATGATATGTGGTGAGTGATAAGTGAATGGTTTGATAAGTGATAAATGAACTAGTTTAAAGGGCTAGGGTTTAAGTACATAGAATGGGCCTAAAATAGGTTGGTTTGTATGGCATAATGTGTTGTGTCTTCAAGTGCATACAAGGCCTTCAAATTCGTCCATCCTCTTGGCTCCATGGATAAGCTATCCAATCCATGCCCAAAAATGCTCCAAATGGCCTCAAAATGCACTTTCTTGCTCCCTAGGCCCTTAGAACCTGAAAACACACAAAAGAAGCATAAAGGACTAAAATAACGAGAGAAACATAACGTAAATGCACGAGAACAAGCCATTTAAGTCGCATGAATATGCTCCCATCAAATACCCCCACACTTAGCTTTTGCTAGTCCTCGAGCAAAACAGAATAAAAACAAATAAACAAAACGACACTAAACACGTAAAACACAACCTAAACCTTCCAACAACCGTCTTAGGGATTTCCAATGCACATGACAAGTTAAAAATCATCATTCTCACAGATTTTAGTCATCTTCACACTTAAGTACATTCTTAATCATAGTCACCACATACTATTTCACAATTAAGCATTTAAAACCATGTTTTGAATGTAGTAACATGCCTTAGAGAATTTGCTCAAATCCTTACAAGATATGCACTCGTTTTTCACACAGATTTTCTGACTACACTCCCTACACTAGGTATATGTGAGAAGATTGATGTAAACATGAAAGACTAGTATCTCACATATGTTATAACAAAGAAAGCATTTTCTGGATTTACGATAATGACATGAATATGATCTCATGAATGGAATGCTACTACTTAGAATGAGAACCAGTGATTCCATAAGCTCATATCAATTTCAAACTCCGCAAATTGAAACACATAACACTCAAGATAGAAGTTGAGGGATGTAACGGGGCTAAGGGTAATGGTTTAACAAAGAAAGGTAGAGTACACAAACGTTCTTAAAGCAATAGTGAGCAAAGTATTGAATTAGGCACTTAGAATTCCCTTTAGAACGCAGAAGTTAACTTTGAACACCCAAGGGGAAGTCACAAAACTTAGGGCCATATTCAAACTTTTTGGGCCCTTTCATCAACAATCACACTTGTGAGTCCATTCTCACTTATTTTCACTTTTTTTTTTTTTTTTTTTTTTTTTTACCAACCTTTACTTTGCTTTCTTTCTCGTATTTGTTTATTTGCTTGCTCTGTTGTGACTTTCTGCTTAAAACATTGAGGACAAAGTTTGATTTAAGTGTGGGGGGGGTAAACAATTTGTATTTGCATGAATTTCGTGGGATTTATTCACCTTTCACTTAGAATGTTGTTTCTTGCTGTTTTAAGCATTTTTAGAGTGTTTTAGTGTGTTTTATAGTGTCTTGGTATAAAAACAAAACATACTAAAACACTCTAAAACAACTTAAAAACACCTTAAAACAGCAAGGAACAATATTTGAAGTTATGGGTGATAAAATCCCACGAATTTGCATTAACAACATTAGTTACCCCCCCCCACACTTAAATCAAACATTGTCCTCAATGTTTTAAGCATAGATTCACACAAAACATAAGTAAATACACAAAAAACACTTAAACATACTAAACATGGCAGAATGTAATTAACAAAGAGAAGAGTTTAGAGACGCAAATCTGGTTATAGAGTGTAAATTCCATCTTCTCCTTGGTAATTGCATTGAGGCTTTTGATCTTTGTGATTCCACATGCTTACTCTTGAACTGGTTTCTGCCCATCGTTGATTTTCCTTTGTGCTACTTCTTGAACTGGGCAGCATGATGGTTCTTTTGGTCTTCCCCGAAGGTCTGAGCTTTCCCCCTTTATCTGTTTCTTTGTTCAATCTTTGCAGGAGTGGTCCCTTCTCTGGAAGTGTATCAACCGTTGAAGATGACTACTCGAGAGCAACGCTAGGTAAGCAATCAGGAATAGGTTCCAGGCAGTTGGCTCCAGATCAGAAGACTGACTCCAAGTGCCGACTGATTGCTTCTTTCACTTTGCCATGCGAGTAAGAACAAGGACAAAGAAAAAGACAGGGAAAGAGCATGATATGAGATACTTTTGCTTTTGACCTTTATGATATGAGATACCTTTGCTTTTGAAGAAGCGGTGCATGAATCAGCACATGCATTTCCTCCTGGGTCATCTTTACTCCAGGCGTCTGGTATCATCTTTGGGGAAGAAGAAAATTTTGAGTAATTCAAAAGGCTTTGCTGGGAGTGCGCCCTCAGAGGTGAGAGAGAGTTGGTGGGCATTTTCTTCAAGTCTGCCTTGCCATAAGAGATGAAGGTCGACAAATATAGGGATTTTCTGAATAGAAAGTGGTGGTACTGCTCTTTTACCCTTTGTCGACAGACGTCTCTTCGATTTCTGAACGAACGGCTCTTCGATTTCTGCATGGTAAAAGTAGTCACGGGTGCGGCTCTTTTGACAAAGCTGCACTGCACGCGTTTTCTGAAAAGCAGAGAAAGCGTCGCCGAACTTTGCGCTTGTCGGCTAAAGACGTGTAATTGAGATGATGGCCTCCACGTGTTATCAGCTTTGTCAGATATCTTTTGACAAAGCTGAGCGCGTTTTCTGAAAAGCCGCGAATGCGTCGTCGAAATTTGCGGAGGAAAATCCGGATCTCTGAATCGGTGGACGCGTCGCCATGGCTTTTTATGGAGCTATCGATCACCCCAACAAATACACTCTGAAGAAATCCCATTCTTGAAAAATCGACTCCGGCCCTTTGAGAATTAATTCCATCCACCCCTTGAACACTTTTGAAAAATGGCAAACTCATCGAACCTTAGCTTGGAATTGAGCCTTAGCAGTGATGCGGGCGCGCCGCGTCAAGGTAACGTATGGCGCCCTTCTTTCTTTTCTTCTAACGGTCCTCTCACAGGTGAAGACTCCGTGATGCAGGACGCCACAACAGCTACAATAGTAGCTAGGAACCTCCTCACTCCGAAAGATAGTAGGCTGCTGTCAGGACGGTCCGATGAGTTGGCCGTTCAAGAGTCCCTCGCACTTAGTGTTCAGTGTGCGAGTTCTGTGTCCAACATGGGCCAACGCCTGCTTGCCCGCTCCCGTCAGGTGGAATCATTGATGGCAGAGGTGGAAAGTCTCAAGCAGGAGATCCAGCAGCTGAAGTATGAGAATAGAAGTTTGCACGTGCTTGCAAACAACTATTCGACGGGCATGAAGAGGAAGCTTGATGAGCTGCAAGAGTCTGAAGGTCGGATTCACAGTGACCGTCAAAGGTTCTCGTCTTTCCTCCAGAGGCACCTTTTTCCTGGCTCATCCAGCGCTTAGCCAAGTATTGAGGCCTGGAATGCTCTATCTTCGATGCCTCCCGCTCCGATGCCTTCTGTTCCTACGCCTTCCGCTCCGATGCCTTCTGTTCCTACGCCTTCCGCTTCAAGAGTAAAGCCACGTAGTGGGGCCTCAAGCAAACAACCTTTGTGAAGCACCATCTTTCTTTGTTTAGCAGTGCCTATCAATAAATCAAACATTTTCTCAATGTTACAATCATAAACTCACACAATTAATAAACAAACAAACAATAACAACTAAACAACCTAACAAGGCAGAAACGAAATAGCAACAAAATGACTCAAATGACTCTAAAAACACATATTTTTGGGTTTTTTCAAAAGAAATTTTTTTTTTTTTTAAATTTTCGGAGTTTTATACCAAGACACTATAAAACACACTAAAACACTCTAAAAATGCTTAAAACAGCAAGAAACAACATTCTAAGTGAAAGGTGAATAAATCCCACGAAATTCATGCAAATACAAATTGTTTACCCCCCCACACTTAAATCAAACTTTGTCCTCAATGTTTTAAGCAGAAAGTCACAACAGAGCAAGCAAATAAACAAATACGAGAAAGAAAGCAAAGTAAAGGCAGTAAAGAAAAAGAAAGGAATAAAAATAAGTCTCTTAAAGGGGTTTCCAAGTTCTTCTCTATTCGGATGCATGGGTTGCCTCCCACGAAGCGCTTTCTTTTACGTCTTGCAGCCGGACGGTACCTCCGTTTAAGCTTGACTAGGTTCCACGGCATGGAGGGGTACCTCCTCCACGACATGCTCCTCAAACATCTCGTAATAGGGCTTCAACCGATGCCCATTCACTTTGAATTCTTGCTGCGTCCTTGAACTTTTGATTTGCACTGCACCATGAGGGAAAACATTAGTAACAACAAACGGGCCAATCCATTTAGAACGCAACTTACCAGGAAACAACCGTAGGCGAGAGTTGAAAAGTAACACTTTCTGCCCAACTGTGAAGGTCTTGGTTCGAATCATTTTATCATGGAATGCTTTGGTCTTGGCTTTGTACATCCGGGCATTCTCATAGGCTTCATTCCGAATCTCCTCAAGTTCATTCAATTGGAGCTTCCTATGAACTCCCGCTGCATCTATGTCCATGTTGAAAATCTTCACGGCCCAATGTGCCTTGTGCTCTAACTCTACGGGCAAATGACATGGCTTACCATAGACGAGCCGAAAAGGTGACATCCCAATGGGTGTTTTGTATGCCGTACGATATGCCCACAGTGCATCATCTAAACGTAAGCTCCAATCCCTCCTTGTTGGTCCAACGGTCTTCTCCAAATTTTTTTTGATTTCTCGGTTAGACACCTCGGCTTGGCCATTTGTTTGAGGATGGTAAGGTGTAGAGACCTTATGGTTGACATGGTACTTTCTTAGCAACACCTCAATGGTCCGATTGCAAAAGTGAGACCCTCCATCACTTATGATTACTCTCGGCATTCCAAACCTAGCAAAAATGTTAGTTTTCACGAAATCTGCAACCACCTTAGAATCGTTATTACGGGTGGCTTTTGCTTCCACCCATTTAGAAACATAATCAACGGCTAGCAAGATATAAGTGAAACCATAAGATGGAGGGAAAGGGCCCATGAAATCAATGCCCCAAACATCAAAAATTTCAACATTAAAGACAGGGGTTTGCGGCATTTGGTCCTTGGTACCTATGTTACCCATTCGTTGGCAACGATCACAAGACATACAAAAGGTTCTAGCATCCCTAAATATAGTCGGCCAATAAAAACCACACTCTAAAACCTTGAGGGCAGTGCGTTGTGTGCCAAAATGACCACCACATGCATATGTGTGACAAAAGCTTAGAATTGAGTGAAATTCAGAATCATGCACACATCTACGTACAATTTGATCTGAGCAATACTTCCACAAATAAGGGTCATCCCAAACATAGAAACGTGCATCATTTTTAAGCTTATCACGTTGGTGCTTGTTTAGTTCATTTGGAATTTGTTTAGCCACCAAGTAATTCACTAAATCTGCATACCATGGTTCACTTACCTCAATGGAAAGCAGCTGCTCATCGGGAAAAGTTTCAGGGATAGGTACGGCATGTTCATGCTCCTCGTGGATCATTCGGCTTAAATGGTCAGCCACTACATTCTCGCTTCCTTTCTTATCCCGGATTTCAATATCAAATTCTTGAAGAAGAAGAATCCAACGGATAAGCCTCGGCTTTGCTTCCTTTTTCGTGAGCAAGTACCTCAAAGCTGCATGATCAGAATAAACGATTACTTTAGTACCAATTAAATATGAACGGAATTTATCTAAAGCAAAAACCACAGCTAGAAGTTCTTTTTCCGTCGTGGAGTAGTTCAATTGGGCATCATTGAGAGTCCGAGAGGCATAGTATATGACATGCGGCCGCTTGTCTCTTCTTTGTCCTAGAACAGCTCCTAATGCATAGTCGGATGCATCGCACATGAGCTCGAACGGAAGGCTCCAATCTGGAGGTACAATAATGGGGGCCGAGACTAGCTTCTCCTTGAGTTGGTTAAATGCCGAATTACACTCTCCATCAAACTTGAATGGCACATCTTTTTGAAGCAATCGGCAAAGAGGGTTGGACATCTTGGAAAAGTCCTTGATAAAACGCCTATAGAACCCTGCATGGCCAAGAAACGAACGTACCTCTCTAACCGAAGTAGGAGAGGGTAAGTGACGTACAAGGTCTATTTTTGATTTATCTACTTCAATTCCTTTTTCTGAAACAATATGTCCTAAAACTATACCCTGTTTCACCATAAAGTGACATTTCTCCCAATTCAAGACAAGGTTAGTTTCAACACATCGTTTCAAAATTAAGGTCAGATTATCCAAGCAATTATCAAATGAACTCCCAAATACACTGAAATCATCCATGAAAACCTCAATGATCTTTTCAACAAAATCGGAAAATATACTTACCATACACCTTTGGAAAGTGGCCGGTGCGTTGCATAAGCCAAATGGCATGCGACGATAAGCAAATGTTCCAAAGGGACATGTGAATGTGGTCTTCTCTTGATCATCCGGGGCTATCACAATTTGGTTATATCCAGAGTATCCATCAAGAAAACAGTAAAAAGCATGACCGGCTAACCTTTCGAGCATCTGGTCGATGAATGGCAAAGGAAAGTGATCTTTCCTAGTCATGGCATTTAGCTTCCGGTAATCGATACACACTCGCCATCCAGTCTGAATGCGTGTAGGCACGAGCTCATTCTCATCATTCTTGATAACAGTTACTCCGGACTTCTTGGGAACGACTTGAACTGGAGAGACCCAATGGCTATCGGAGATAGGGTAGATCACTCCGCAATCCAAAAGTTTGATTATTTCCTTCTTCACCACTTCCATCATCGGAGGGTTGAGACGGCGTTGAGCCTCTCGAGTTGGTTTAGCCCCCTCCTCAAGAAGTATACGGTGCATGCATGTGGTAGGGCTTATTCCTTTAATGTCGGCCAAAGTCCACCCTATGGCTGTTTTGTGCTCTCGCAGTACCCTCTCAAGCTTCTCCTCCTCCATTGCCGTGAGACTTGATGAAATGATGACGGGCAATGTTTCGCCTTTTCCCAAAAACACATACTTCAAATGGTCTGGCAACGGCTTAAGTTCAAGCGATGGTGCCTGAACAACAGAAGGTAGCATCTTAGTGGAAACTGAATTTGAAAGTGAGAGTGGAACCTTACCATATTGTTGTGGTAATGACTCAAGGGCTGCCACAACCTCAATTATTTCTTCACTAGAACCCATTGCAAAGAATTCCTCCTCCTTGTCGTGGCCTTGCATTGGCCCAAATCCTTCATTTTTGCGCTCTATGGCCTTAGTGATGGTTGTTTCCAGGGCGTCCTCATTCAATTCTTCAAGGTATACCTGCGCCAAAGAATCGATAACATCAATGGAAAAACAAGAATGGTCATCAACGGGATATCTCATAGTTTCAGAAATATTAAAATCAATCACTTCCCCATCGAATTCCATTGTCAAGGTGCCTTTGTATACATCAATCTTCGTTCGGGCCGTCTTCATGAATGGCCTACCAAGGAGAATCGGCAAAGATGTAGAATGGGCTGAATCCTCCATGTCTAGGACGTAGAAATCAGCCGGAAAAATTAAATGGTTCACCTGCACAAGCACATCTTCCAAAACTCCTTTTGGATACGCGTTAGAACGATCGGCCAATTGTATAATTACACCATCTTGTTTTAATTCACCCAAATTCATAGATGCATAAATAGAATAAGGCATGACATTTATGGATGCACCTAAATCAAGCATGGCATGTTCAAAACGATTATGTCCAATCACACAAGGAATCGTGAAACTACCGGGGTCTTTGCACTTGGTAGGCAGTTTACGTTGCAAAACAGCGGACACATTCTCGCTTACCTTCACTACCTCTTTGTTTGCCCTTCTTCTCCTTGTATTGCATAGGTCCTTGAGGAATTTAGCATACTTTGGAACCTGTTTGATTGCATCGAGAAGCGGTATGTTCACTTGCACCTTCCGGAACGTTTCAAGAATGTCCTTCTCGCTTTCTTCCTTTTTTTCTTGCATGAACCTGCGAGGAAAAGGTACATTGGGCAGATTAGGACGTGAAGTACATGAATTTGAACTTAAATTACCTGATTTGGCCGAGTTAGGGTGATCTGCCTCAGGTTGTGTCGTCTCTTCATCTACTTTCTGGGCAGATTTGGGATTGTTTGGCTCGGTCCCAACTTCTTTTCCACCCCTTAGGGTGATGGCCTTGGCGGATTCGAATCCTCCCTTTGGATTGACTGTGGTTGAGCTAGGAAGCTTTCCTTGCTCTCTAATTTGTCCAAGGAACTCAGAAATCTGCCCTATTTGTTTCTTCATATCCATCATCTCCTTCTCGTTATTTTCTATCCGGTTGTTTTGATTTTGCAACCCCTGCGAAATAGAGGTTAGTAATTGCATAGCTTGATTACTTTCCAAAGACGTACCTGAATGAGATGATGCCGAAGGTTGTTGGGATTGTTGGGGTGCATACGGCTTGGAATAAAAACCAGGGGGGTTTGGCCTAAATCCTCCTTGTTGGGCAGCTTGTTGTGGCTCCCTCCATTTGAAGTTTGGATGGTCCCTCCATCCGGCATTGTAAGTGTTCGAGTATGGGTTGTTTTGATTTTGTCCTTGGAAACCAATTGCATTGGCAGATTCCCACCCACCATTCTCGATTAGTTGAGGGCACTTGTCGGATGGATGCCCTTGAATTGAGCACACGCCACAGACTTGGTGTTCTTGTGCTTTTGGACCAATCACAACCTGAGAAACAAGAGAAGTAAGATTAGCAAGTTGTGATTGAATTTCAGAAATAGCACTCACCTCATTTACACTTTGTTGCCGTGGGGCTTCCCTTTGGCCCACTCCTTCATATTGTTGAGCGTTGAGCGCTCGGTTGGCTATGAGAACCTTGGCATCCCTTGGTGTTTTGTCCACCAATGCTCCTCCCGCTGATGCATCAAGCATTTGACGTTCGATAGGAAGGAGGCCCTCATAGAAATATTGAAGGAGAAGTTCCTCCTTCATTTGATGTTGAGGACATGAAGCTACAAGGCCCTTGAAGCGCTCATAATAAGCCGGGAATGTCTCACCATGATTCTGTTGAATACCACTAATTTTCTTCCGTAGGAGAATCACTCTCGAAGTAGGGAAAAATTTCTCCAAGAAAGCACGCTTCATACTCTCCCACGAAGTCACAGTTCCTGGGGCTAGTTCGTAGAGCCAATCTTTGGCCTTGTCCATAAGTGAAAATGGAAAGGCCTTCATCTTCAATATACTCCCATCCACATTGACGGGGGTCATGCTCGAACAAACCACCTCGAACTCCTTCAAGTGTTTGTTGGGGTCTTCCATAGACAAGCCATGGAACTTCGGAATATGGTGTAACAAACTGGATTTGAGTTCAAATTCATCGGTCCTGCCTTGGGCAGCCGTGGGGTATTGGATACAAAGAGGCAATGCATTATCCAGACCCGAGGCCGAAAGCTCCTTGATGGTTCTATTATCTGCTGCCATGGCTTGTTCTTCTTCAAAAATCTGATCCGTGGGCTTTTCTTCTACACCTACTTCGTCTTCTTCAAGCCCAGGTTGTGGTGGAGGTTGTGGTGGCTCTTGTTGACTCCTCGTTCTCCTCAAAGTGCGTTCAAAATCACCGTCAAAGTCGGAGATGTTCTCTATAATAGGCAGAGAGCTACGAGTCATACACAGTACCTAAAAAAAAAAAAAAAAAAAAAAAAAAAAAGTGAAAATAAGTGAGAATGGACTCACAAGTGTGATTGTTGATGAAAGGGCCCAAAAAGTTTGAATATGGCCCTAAGTTTTGTGACTTCCCCTTGGGTGTTCAAAGTTAACTTCTGCGTTCTAAAGGGAATTCTAAGTGCCTAATTCAATACTTTGCTCACTATTGCTTTAAGAACGTTTGTGTACTCTACCTTTCTTTGTTAAACCATTACCCTTAGCCCCGTTACATCCCTCAACTTCTATCTTGAGTGTTATGTGTTTCAATTTGCGGAGTTTGAAATTGATATGAGCTTATGGAATCACTGGTTCTCATTCTAAGTAGTAGCATTCCATTCATGAGATCATATTCATGTCATTATCGTAAATCCAGAAAATGCTTTCTTTGTTATAACATATGTGAGATACTAGTCTTTCATGTTTACATCAATCTTCTCACATATACCAAGTGTGGGGGTATTTGATAGGAGCATATTCATGCGACTTAAATGGCTTGTTCTCGTGCATTTACGTTATGTTTCTCTCGTTATTTTAGTCCTTTATGCTTCTTTTGTGTGTTTTCAGGTTCTAAGGGCCTAGGGAGCAAGAAAGTGCATTTTGAGGCCATTTGGAGCATTTTTGGGCATGGATTGGATAGCTTATCCATGGAGCCAAGAGGATGGACGAATTTGAAGGCCTTGTATGCACTTGAAGACACAACACATTATGCCATACAAACCAACCTATTTTAGGCCCATTCTATGTACTTAAACCCTAGCCCTTTAAACTAGTTCATTTATCACTTATCAAACCATTCACTTATCACTCACCACATATCATATATTTATTACTTATCATATCATTCATTCATCTACATATCAATAACCACATATCAATAACCACTTATCTTATCACTCAACATATCATACACTTATCACTCATCACACTTCATTATTACACCACCATTCATTCTTTAAAACACAAACAACATTCACATGCAAACACAAGCTTTAACCAACAAACAAAACAGCCAACACATGCACCAAAACACCTTTGCCGTGGCCTTCACTCCCCCTTGCATTTTCAGCCATTCCACTTCATCATTACACCACCTTCTCCATCTTTAATCACATGCACCACTAATTCAACACATGCACTTGTTCCTCCATTAAATCAACCACATTCATCACCAAAGAACCTTTGTGCCGTGAGTTCCATTGCATTTCCAGCATCCTCACATGCATTCCCTTCACATTCACCCACATGCACATTCAATCATTCACACATCCACCACTCATTCTTCATCATTTCAACCACCTACATGCATTAATTATTAAACTCTTCATCATTGCATCCAGAAAATGAGCAAGAAAGCTTCCCAAACACATGCAAATCCATCCATGCCGTGGGTTCCCTTTGCTCCCCTTGTGCAATTCCAGTTTTCACATGTGTCCTAGCTGTTTTTCCATCATTCCTCCACACAAATGCTTAAACAAACAGCCATATGTTCCCTCCACCACCCCTATAAATACCCTAGCATTCATTCATTCACTCCCCATTCAATTCATATCTCATATTTCCATTCACAACACTTCACACAACACAAATACCATTCCATTGCCGTGAGTCCCATTCCATTTTCTCTGCAGTTTTTCTCCTTCATTGCAGCCACTATCCAACCACTTCCCATCCCTCCAAAACACTTCACATAATCCCCAAAGCTCACTTAGACCTTGTGCTACAACAACGAGGAAGAAAAGAGTGCCTAAACGTTCATACAATTCAAGTTTGAGTTGTTGGAATTTTTAGGTGTTTCTTTGATTTCAAAGTTTAAATTTAATTCTCTTTGTTTTGTACGTATGAGAATGGAAGAGAAGAGTGCCTAAACGTTCATACAATTCAAGTTTGAGTTGTTGGAATGTTTAGGGGTTTCTTTGATTTCAAAGTTATGAGGAACTAAACCCCCTTTAGCTAGGGGGTGATTCGAAACTATGTTTATATTTGCAATATGAATTGATTACTTTTGGTTGGTATTTCATAAGTTGTGGATTCAATTCGTTTAACTGTTTGATTGATAAATTATTTATGTATGTTCATTAAGATTGCAAGCTTAATTTTCATGCATGAATATGACGCTAGAATATAAGTGAGTTTCACCTAATCGTTATGAACTTATATTCACAAGTAGTGGAGGTTGCTTATAAACAATCGCGTTAAACGAATTCTTGGCATAAGTTTCATGCGTATTCCATAGTAACGAGTGCCTCGTCAACACTTATAATTTTCATTGAACTTAATGATCTTTGTTGAATGTCTCTATCATGCGTATTCCATAGTTAGGGACTTTGATTAAGAATAATTTGGTTGTAATGCGTATTCCATTCAATCCAATGAATTTAGGGAAATTTGAAAGTTAATTTAAGCGGACCTAATTAACTTGGGGCATTGAGTTTCATAATTTATCGAAAGACCAACCGAAAATCAATCTTGTATTGCAAGTATAACATGTGTGGAGAAGAACCCCTTAGCTATTCCATCATCCATATTTTTATCACATTCATATTTACATTTTGCCTTCAATTATATTCTGTCTTTTTAATTTAATATCGTCCAACCACAATTCCCCCCCCCCTATTTTGTTAAAGTCTTAATCATTCGTATTTGTTTTATTTGTGTATCTTTAAAGCTTTTGGAGTGATAAACAATTGCAAATTCGTCTAAATCAAGTTCTAGCTTCTATTTGAGTCAATTTGATTGTTTTAGACAATTTGAGTTTTTCAAAGCCATTCTGAGTCATAGTAGTCTTGTTAAGAGTATTTTAATTTAGTTTTTATGTTTTTAAGTCAATTTAGAAGGTTTTAGCAAGCCCTCCTAATCCCCGGCAACGGCGCCAAAATTTGATGTGAGATTTACTTGACACTCAAATTAAACCCTCGTTTGACAATTGTAGTAGAATGGATAAGTAAGGGATCGTTCTAGACCGGGGATTAGGAGGGCTTGCTAAAACCTTCTAAATTGACTTAAAAACATAAAAACTAAATTAAAATACTCTTAACAAGACTACTATGACTCAGAATGGCTTTGAAAAACTCAAATTGTCTAAAACAATCAAATTGACTCAAATAGAAGCTAGAACTTGATTTAGACGAATTTGCAATTGTTTATCACTCCAAAAGCTTTAAAGATACACAAATAAAACAAATACGAATGATTAAGACTTTAACAAAATAGGGGGGGGGGAATTGTGGTTGGACGATATTAAATTAAAAAGACAGAATATAATTGAAGGCAAAATGTAAATATGAATGTGATAAAAATATGGATGATGGAATAGCTAAGGGGTTCTTCTCCACACATGTTATACTTGCAATACAAGATTGATTTTCGGTTGGTCTTTCGATAAATTATGAAACTCAATGCCCCAAGTTAATTAGGTCCGCTTAAATTAACTTTCAAATTTCCCTAAATTCATTGGATTGAATGGAATACGCATTACAACCAAATTATTCTTAATCAAAGTCCCTAACTATGGAATACGCATGATAGAGACATTCAACAAAGATCATTAAGTTCAATGAAAATTATAAGTGTTGACGAGGCACTCGTTACTATGGAATACGCATGAAACTTATGCCAAGAATTCGTTTAACGCGATTGTTTATAAGCAACCTCCACTACTTGTGAATATAAGTTCATAACGATTAGGTGAAACTCACTTATATTCTAGCGTCATATTCATGCATGAAAATTAAGCTTGCAATCTTAATGAACATACATAAATAATTTATCAATCAAACAGTTAAACGAATTGAATCCACAACTTATGAAATACCAACCAAAAGTAATCAATTCATATTGCAAATATAAACATAGTTTCGAATCACCCCCTAGCTAAAGGGGGTTTAGTTCCTCATAACTTTGAAATCAAAGAAACCCCTAAACATTCCAACAACTCAAACTTGAATTGTATGAACGTTTAGGCACTCTTCTCTTCCATTCTCATACGTACAAAACAAAGAGAATTAAATTTAAACTTTGAAATCAAAGAAACACCTAAAAATTCCAACAACTCAAACTTGAATTGTATGAACGTTTAGGCACTCTTTTCTTCCTCGTTGTTGTAGCACAAGGTCTAAGTGAGCTTTGGGGATTATGTGAAGTGTTTTGGAGGGATGGGAAGTGGTTGGATAGTGGCTGCAATGAAGGAGAAAAACTGCAGAGAAAATGGAATGGGACTCACGGCAATGGAATGGTATTTGTGTTGTGTGAAGTGTTGTGAATGGAAATATGAGATATGAATTGAATGGGGAGTGAATGAATGAATGCTAGGGTATTTATAGGGGTGGTGGAGGGAACATATGGCTGTTTGTTTAAGCATTTGTGTGGAGGAATGATGGAAAAACAGCTAGGACACATGTGAAAACTGGAATTGCACAAGGGGAGCAAAGGGAACCCACGGCATGGATGGATTTGCATGTGTTTGGGAAGCTTTCTTGCTCATTTTCTGGATGCAATGATGAAGAGTTTAATAATTAATGCATGTAGGTGGTTGAAATGATGAAGAATGAGTGGTGGATGTGTGAATGATTGAATGTGCATGTGGGTGAATGTGAAGGGAATGCATGTGAGGATGCTGGAAATGCAATGGAACTCACGGCACAAAGGTTCTTTGGTGATGAATGTGGTTGATTTAATGGAGGAACAAGTGCATGTGTTGAATTAGTGGTGCATGTGATTAAAGATGGAGAAGGTGGTGTAATGATGAAGTGGAATGGCTGAAAATGCAAGGGGGAGTGAAGGCCACGGCAAAGGTGTTTTGGTGCATGTGTTGGCTGTTTTGTTTGTTGGTTAAAGCTTGTGTTTGCATGTGAATGTTGTTTGTGTTTTAAAGAATGAATGGTGGTGTAATAATGAAGTGTGATGAGTGATAAGTGTATGATATGTTGAGTGATAAGATAAGTGGTTATTGATATGTGGTTATTGATATGTAGATGAATGAATGATATGATAAGTAATAAATATATGATATGTGGTGAGTGATAAGTGAATGGTTTGATAAGTGATAAATGAACTAGTTTAAAGGGCTAGGGTTTAAGTACATAGAATGGGCCTAAAATAGGTTGGTTTGTATGGCATAATGTGTTGTGTCTTCAAGTGCATACAAGGCCTTCAAATTCGTCCATCCTCTTGGCTCCATGGATAAGCTATCCAATCCATGCCCAAAAATGCTCCAAATGGCCTCAAAATGCACTTTCTTGCTCCCTAGGCCCTTAGAACCTGAAAACACACAAAAGAAGCATAAAGGACTAAAATAACGAGAGAAACATAACGTAAATGCACGAGAACAAGCCATTTAAGTCGCATGAATATGCTCCTATCAATGGTCAGTATAAATAATAACTTTAGTACCAAGCAAATAAGAACGGAATTTATCTAAAGCAAATACAACAGCAAGAAGTTCTTTTTCAGTGGTAGAATAATTCAATTGTGCATCATTTAAAGTCCGAGAGGCATAATAGATAACATGCGGCCTCTTTTCCTTCCTTTGCCCCAAAACAGCTCCTAATGCATAATCGGAAGCATCGCACATAAGCTCGAAAGGTAGGCTCCAATTCGGTGGAACAATGATGGGTGTCGTGGTCAACAACTCCTTAAGTAGGTTGAATGATGCCGTGCACTCCTTGGTGAATTCAAACGTCACGTCTTTTTGTAGGAGACGGCAAAGAGGTTGTGCAACCTTCGAGAAATCCTTGATAAACCTACGATAGAATCCTGCATGGCCAAGAAAAGAACGAACCTCTCTAACCGAAGTTGGAGAGGGTAAGTGACGTACAAGATCTATTTTCGACTTATCAACCTCAATACCATTTTCAGAGACTATATGACCTAAAACTATGCCTTGTTTAATCATAAAATGACATTTTTCCCAATTCAAAACAAGGCTAGTTTCCATGCATCTTTTCAAGATTAAAGTAAGATTATGCAAGCAATCATCAAATGAGTCCCCAAAAACACTAAAATCGTCCATAAATACTTCAATTATCTTTTCAACATAATCGGAGAATATACTTACCATGCATCGTTGGAAAGTGGCCGGTGATGCGTGATTTATATGCACACAAATTATACCCTCTTTTCGTCAAATTGTAGTATATGTATAAGTAGGGATCGTTCTGGACCGGGGATTAGGAGGGATTGTTAATCACTTGGATTTGACTCAAAAACGTAAAAACGTAATAATAAACACTAAACTAGACTCAAAGAATGTAAAACTAAACTTTAAAACACTAAGACAAACCAAAGACTCAAAATGCTTTTAAAAACACAAACTAAAATGATTTCTAACTAAATTGACATTAAAGTAAAGGGGGATTTAAGTTTATACGAAATTAAATTAAATGAACAAATTAAAACAGAATGTAAATATGAAATTGATGAAATAGAATGGATGAATGCTAGCTAAGGGGGTCATCTCCACATATGTTACACTTGCATAATAAAAAGATTTCCAATTACATTTCAATAAATTATGAAACTCATCACCCCGGGTTAATTAGGTCCGCTTAAATTAACCGTCAAGTTTTCCTTAAGTTAATGAATTGGATGGGTTAGCGCAACGCAATTCACAACATTCTCCAAAAGTCCTTTACGTGAACAGCACAATAAAGATACAATCAAAGATCATTAAGCATTATGAAAACTATAAGTGTTGACGAGGCATTCGTTACTATGATGAGCATGAAACTCGTGCCAAGAATTCATTTAACGCGATTGTTTATAAGCAACCTCCACTACTTGTGAATATAAGTTCATAACGATTAGGTGAAAATCACTTATATTCTAGCGTCATATTCATGCATGAAAATTAAGCGCGCATTCTTAATAAACATACATAAATAAGTTATCAATCAAACGGTTAAACAAATTGAATCAACAACTTATGAAATGCAATTAGAAGTAATCAAATCAAAATGCAAGCATAAACATATATTTCGAATCACCCCCTAGCTAAAGGGGGTTTAGTTTATTATAACTTTGAAATCAAAGAAATACCTAAACATTCCAACAACTCAAACTTGAATTGTATGAACGTTTAGGCACTCTTCTCTTCCATTCCTCATACGTACAAACAAAGAGAATTGAATTTAAACATTGAAATCAAAGAAACACCTAAACATTCCAACAACTCAAACTTGAATTGTATGAACGTTTAGGCACTCTTCTCTTCCTCGTTGTTGTAGCACAAGGTCTAAGGATAGTTTGATGGTGTGAATGGTTTGGGGAGTGGTGTTTGGATTAATAAGGAAATGGAAAAATGGTGTTTGGATTACAAGGGAAATGGAAAAATGGTGTGTTGTGTATGAAATGAGATGTTTATGAATGAATGAATGCAAGGGTATTTATAGGAGTAGTGGAGGGAACATATGCCTATGTCATTTGTAGGTGAAGTAGGTGGATGTTGTAGGTGAAGTGGATGTTGTAGGTGAAGTAGGTGGATGTTGTAGGTGAAGTAGGTGGATGTTGTAGGTGAAGTGGGTGGATGTTGTAGGTGAAGTGGGTGGATGTTGTAGGTGAAGTAGGTGGATGTTATGTTAAGTGATAAGTGATAAGTGATATGATATGTGGTTATGATATGATAAGTGGTTAAGTGGTGATGATAAGTGATAAGTGATTAAGTGATATGATATGTGGTGATGATAAGTGATAAGTGCATGTGGGTTAACTAATGAAGGAAATGCATGTGCAATGACAATGTGTTAGAATGGATGTGTGTTATGCATGGCATGATTGGGATTAGGAAAGGTTTAAATGTCCTAAAACTAAAGAGAACAAGGTTCCAACACTTTGGCTCCAATTAGGTCTTCAATTTCGTCCAACACTTTGGCTTCAAGCATAAGCTATCCGTCCTTAGCCCAAAAGTGCTCCAAAAGTCTCCAAAATGCATCTTTTTGCTCCTTTAGCCCTTTGGACCTACAAACACACGAAAATAGCTTAAAGTACTAAAATAACTAAAGAAACATAACGTAAATGTACGAGAACAAGCCATTTAAGTCGCATAAATATGCTCCTATCAAATACCCCCACACTTAGCTTTTGCTAGTCCTCGAGCAAAACAAAAAAAACAAAACAAAAAGAACAAAACACAACCTACACCTTCCAACAATCGTATCAGGGACTTCCAATGCACATGACAAGTTAAAAATCATTATTCTCACAGATTTGAGCCATCTTTACACTTAAGTACATTCTTAATCATAGTCACCACATACTAGTTCACAATTAAGCAATTAAAACACATTTCAAATGTAGTAACATGCCTTTAGAGAATTCCCTCAATTTCTTACTAGATGTACTCTCGTTTTTCACACAGATTTTCTGACTACACACCCTACACTAGGTATATGTGAGAAGATTGATGTAAACATGTAGACGAACACTCACATATGTTATAATAAGGAAAGCATTTTCTGGAGTTAATAAGCATGTTTAGATATGATCTCATGAATGGAATGCTACTACTTAGACGCGAGAACCAGTGACACCATAAGCTCATACCAAGTTCAAACTCCACAATTGAAATACATAACACTCAATATAGAAGTCAAAGGGTAGTAACGGGGCTAGGGTATTGGCTAACAATGAAAGGTGAAGGATAAACAAACATTCTTAAAGCAATAGTGAGCAAAGTATTGAATTAGACACTTAGAATTCCCAGAAGTCAACTTTGAACACCCAAGGGAAAATCACACAAAACTTAGGGCCATATTCAACTTTTTGGACCCTTTCTTCAACCATCAACGCTCGTGAGTTCATTCTTACTTATTTTCACTCCTTTTTTTTTTTTTTTTTTTTTTTTTTTTCCTTTTCTTTTCTTCTTTTTCTTTTGAATCTCAAAACATACATATAAACGTAAGAACAAACTTTTACTCCCCCACACTCATTTTCTTGCATAATGTAACTCAAAAGGAATTCATTTAAGTCATGCTCACTAAACTTTAAGAACAAGGGTATAGGAAAGTCCTACTCTAAGCTAGGTAAGGGGTGATGTGGGTAAACAAGGAATAAAGGCAAAACGAGGCTCAACGGGGTTAAAACTTACAACATATACGAAGTATGGGAAGTAAGGCTATTTGGCTATGGTGGTGGTCACTACACAACTTCTTCTTGAATATGTGTTATGCAAATCAATAACATGCTTTGAATGAAATGGGCATGAGTTCTAGCATTTGGAACTATATGATGAAACGCCTTCTAAGTAGTAACCAAGCAAAGAATAATGAGATCATGCAACGACTTTAGAAAACAAGAAATCACAGATTATACTCTCCAAAGAACGTTATAGGCTCAAGTCTCTCAGGGTTGTAGCGTTTGTTTGAGTTCCTTCCTTCAAGCATGTTACAAAAACGAATTTTTTCCTTTTATGATTGCATGTGAAGTCATACATTATAACCATAACCAAGCATATACCACGAGTAAATCAAACTTTTCTCTATGTTTATAACTCTTTCTAACCGTCATGCAATTATAAACCAAATCCTTATCATTGTGTTGGAAGGTACCCTAAGACACAAACACACAAAAACGACTCTTAAAACAACTCTTTTTGGGTTTTTCAAAACAATTTTTCAAATTTTTATGGGATTTTCGAATTATAAAACAAAACACACTAAAACACTCTAAAACAACTTAAAAACACCTTAAAATAGCAAGGAACAACATTAGAAGTTATGGTGGATAAAACCCTACGAATTTGCATCAAAACACTTTAGTTACCCCCCCCACACTTAAATCAAACATTGTCCTTAATGTTTTAAGCATAGATTCACACAAAACATAAGTAAACACACAAAAAGCAACTAAACATATTAAACATGGCATAATGTAATTAACAAAGAGAAGAGTTTAGGGACGTAAATCTGGTTATGGAGTGTAAATTCCCTCTTCTCCTTGGTGATTGCATTGAGGCTTTGATCTTTGTGATTCCACAGGCTTACTCTTGAACTGGTTTCTGCCCATCGTTGATTTTCCTTTGTGCTACTTCTTGAACTGGGCAGCAGGATGGTTCTTTTGGTTTCCCCCGAAGGTCTGAGCTTCCTCCTGTTATCTGTTTCTTTGTTCAATCTTTGCAGGAGTGGTCCCTTCTCTGGAAGTGTATCAACCGTTGAAGATGACTACTCGAGAGCAACGCTAGGTAAGCAATCAGGAATAGATTCCAGGCAGTTGGCTCCAGATCGGAAGACTGACTCCAAGTGCCAGCTGATTGCTTCTTTTACTTTGCCATGCAAGTAAGAACAAGGACAAAGAAAAAGACAGGGAAAGAGCATGATATGAGATACTTTTGCTTTTGACCTTGATGATATGAGATACCTTTGCTTTGAAGAAGCGGTGAATGAATCAGCACATGCTTCAATCCGCCGTTTCCTCTTGGGTCATATGTACTCCAGGCATCTGGTATCATCTTTGGGGAAGAAGAAAGAATTGAGTATTTTGAAAGGCTTTGCTGGGAGTGCGCCCTCAGAGGTGAGGGAGAGTTGGGCATTTTGTTCAGGTTTGCCCTGCCATAAAAGACGAAGGTCGACATATATAGAGATAATATCAAGTGGTGGTACTTTTTACCCTTGTCGACAAACGTTTTGATCCCGCAAATCCGGCTCTTTGAAATAGTGGCGCCTCTTCGATCTTTGAATACGCCTCTTCGATTTCTGAGCAGGCGCCCCTTCGATTTCTGAACGACGCCCCTTTGCTTTCTGAACGACACGTGGTAGTGCAGATGCGGCTCCTTTTGACAAAGCTGCACGCGTCTTCTGAAAAGCAGAGAAAGCGTCGCCGAACTTTGCGCTTGTCGGCTAAAGATGTGTAGATGCGATGATGGCCTCCACGTGTTTTCAGCTTTGTCAGAAATCTTTTGACAAAGTTGAACGCGTTTTCTTGAAAAGCCGAGGGAGCGTCGCCTAAATTACGCCGGAAAATCCGGCTCTTTGAATCGGTGGACTGATGCGAAAATAGTTAAACACACAAATTAAACCCTATGGATGACAATTGTAGTAAATGAGCAAATAGGGATCGTTCTAGACCGGGGATTAACTAGGGATGCTAATCAATGTGAAATTGACTCAAAAACGTAAGAACACAATATAAAACACTCACTAGACTCAAAGAATGCAAAACTAAACTTTAAAACACTAAGACAAACCAAAAGACTCAAAACAACACAAACACACTCAAATCTGCCTAAAAACCACTTTCTGGGCAGATTTGAGCACAAACACAAATTTGGACGAAATTAAGTAATAACTTGACTCAAGAATGTAAAAACACTAAACTAAAACACTAAACTAACTCAAAGAATGTAAAACTAAACACTTAAAACATTAAAACAAACCAAAAGACTCAAACATCACCCAAAACACTCAAAACTGCCTTAAAATCACTTTCTGGGCAGTTTTGAGCAGTTTGGTGAATTTGGACGAAATTGGGAAAATAAAATGAATCAAAACACTTAAAAGCACAAACTAAATTGATTTCTAACTAAATTGGACATTAAAGTAAAGGGGGATTTAGATTTATACGAAAATTGAAATAACAAAACAAGTTAATAAACAAAACAGATTGTAAAACGAATTTGAGAAACAAGATGATGGATGGATTAGTTAGAGGTCCATTCTCCACACATGACACATTTATATATGAATCGATTCTCCAATTGTTTTTCATTAACTATGATGCTCAACACCCCAAGTTAACCGTGATGCACTAATTAACTCTCAAATTTTCCTTAAGTTATTGAATTGGATGATGCATGCGACAATTCAAATCATTCTCCAATGGTTCTCAACATGAATGCATAGAAGAGATACAATGAGAGATCATTATGCTCTATGAAAATTATAAGTGTTGACGAGGCAATTGTAACTATGAATGCATGATACTTTTGCCAAGAATTCAATTAACGCGGTTGTGACTAGCAACCTTCACTACTCATGTTTATAAACTTGTGACGATTAGGTGAAACTCGTTTATAAACTAGCATCGAGTTTATGCATGAAGACTAAGTATGCATCCCTAATCAACATACAAAAACAAGTCTTTAATAAACATGATAATTGAATTGCAATCACAAATTAACAAATCACAATTGGAAGAAATCAATTCATATTTCAAACATATCCATGGCTTCAAACTTTCCCCTAACTAATTAGGGGTTTAGCCACTCATGATTACACAAACTTAGAGAGTAATAACAAAGTAAACATTGAAAACAAGAATCGAAGTACACCTAAAAATTCCAACAACTCAATCTTGAATTGTATGAACGTTTAGGCCTCTTCTCCTCTAGTTGCTGCGGCACAAGGGGTTTTGGTGAGTTTTGGGGGTTATGGATGATGTAGAAGGATGTGTTTAGGGTAGGGATGGATGTAGGGGAAGGTAAGGAGTGTTTTTGGGCAGAAAATATGAAGAATGGTGAAGTATGGTAGTGCTAGAGAGAGGGGAGGAATTTCTGGCGTGAATGAATGTGTATGAGAGATGGTTTTCTGAAATGGAAGAGTGTGTGTTTTGTGGCTGCAATGCATTCTTATTTATAGGTGAAATGGGGGGAACATGATGACTAGGAATTAGGTGGAAAGCTGAAATGGTGATGGGAGATGCATGTGGCAGAAATGCATGTGATTAAAGGGTGGGAATGCATGTGTTTTGACAGAAAATAAAAGGGAATATTGGAAATCTGGAATGGGAACCCACGGCATGGTTGTTTTCTGGTGGTGAATGGGTTTATGTTTGAATGGTGCATGTGGGTTGATTATTTAAAGGGAGTGCATGTGGAATAAAGGTTGGAATGAACATGAAATGCACGGTTTTGAGAGATGATTATGGATGCATGTGTTGAATGATTATGGGTGTATGTGGGTGGAAATGCATGTGGGAATGCATGTGATTTGGCTGAAATGAAAGGTAGTGGGAAGTGCATGTAAGCCACGGCAAGGAATGCTTTTTCTGAATGAATGAAGGCAGGTTATGTGGAAGGGCTTGAACAAAGGTAGAAGCATGGCACAAAGGTGAATGGGTGATGTGTGAATGTGGTTGAATGATTAAAGTGTAAATGATTAATGAATGGTTCTTTGTTGATGGTGGAAATCTGAAATGATTAAGTGGAATGTGCATGTGGCTGTAATGATGGTGTTTTGCACGGCAATGATGGAGAAAGAATGTGTGGATGTATGGTTGTGTTGGTGATGAATGTGAACTCTTTGTTCTTCATTTTCATTCCTTTGGTCTTCAATTTCGTCCATCTACTTGGCTTTAAGCATATGCAATCCATTCCAATCTCTAATTTGCTCCAAAAGGCTCCGAAAGGCATCCTTTTGCATCCTTAGCCATATGAACCTATAAACACACGAAAATGACTTTAAACACTAAATTAAGTAAGAAAACACAACATAAATGCATAAGAACTAGCTAACAAAGGCGCATAAATATGCTTCTATCATGGACGCGTCGTCTTGGCTTTTTATAGAGCTATCAATCACCCCAACACACACTCTGAAGATTTCCCATTCCTGAAACTCGACTCCGGCCCTTTGTGAAATTTTAACTCCATCCACCCCTTCTCTTTGAACACTTTTGGAAAAAAATGGCAAACTCATCGAACCTTAGCTTAGATTTGAGTCTCAGCAGCGATCCGGTTGCGCCCCGTCAAGGTAATGTATGGCGCCCTTCTTTTTTATCTTCTAACGGTCCTCTTTCAGGTGAAGACTCTGTGATGCAGGACGCCACAATAGCTACAATAGTAGCTAAAAACCTCCTCACTCCAAAAGATAGTAGGCTGCTGTCAGGACGGTCCGATGAGTTGGCCGTTCAAGAGTCCCTCGCACTTAGTGTTCAGTGTGCGAGTTCTGTGTCCAACATGGGCCAACGCCTGCTTGCTCGATCCCGCCAAGTGGAATCGTTGATGGCCGAGGTGGAAAGACTTAAGCAAGAGATCCAGCAGCTTAAGTACGAGAATAGAAGTTTGCATGTGCTTGCAAATAACTATTCGTCGGGGATGAAGAGGAAGCTTGATGAGCTGCAAGAATCTGAGGGTCGAATTCACAGTGACCGTCAAAGGCTTGCGTCTTATCTCCAGAGGCACCTTTTTCCTGGGTCATCCAGCGCTTGGCCAAGTATTGAGGCCTGGAATGCTCTAGCTCCGATGCCTCCCGCTCCGATGGCTTCCGCTCCGATGCCTCCCGCTTCTATGCCTCCCGCTTCTATGCCTTCCGCTTCTGCGCCTCGTAGTGGGGCTTCACGCAAACAACCTTTGTGAAGCTCCACCTTTCTCCATGTTTAGTATCTTTCTTTCTCTTTTTTTTATTTTTTTTATTTTTTTTTATTTTTTTTATTAACATAAATAAAATCAAACGGCATGGAATTGGTCCTTGAATGGAAGGTGATACTTGAAGTGAACCGGCAATGGTTTGAATTCTAGTGTAGGTGCCTGATTCATAAAAAACAGCAAGTTAGTATAAAATGTAAAGGAATTTGAAAAAAACTTACTTGTTTTGTCCGACAAGAACTCAATGACAAACACCACTCCTTTGAAAGTTTCAGGGATATTGGACTTGGCCAGATTGCAAGTGATGGTTATGACTTGTCCAATGTCATCAAATTTAACTTCTTTGGATTTTGTGGTTTCAAGAACGTCCTCTTTGATGAATTCATGACATTCCCTACTTGTCACCTTTGAAAGGGCTTCCAAGATGTCTTTTTCACCTTCTTCTTCCTTGGAAGTCATGAATCTGCAAGGAATAGGGATACTTGTTGGAACGGGGTTAAAAATAATGAAATTTGGAACAACCATACCTGTATTAGATGGCATAGGAGCAATAGGTGCCT
Source organism: Pyrus communis (assembly GCF_041283825.1). Taxonomy (NCBI): domain Eukaryota; kingdom Viridiplantae; phylum Streptophyta; class Magnoliopsida; order Rosales; family Rosaceae; genus Pyrus; species Pyrus communis. The sequence continues at coordinate 13,665,901 of NC_142567.1, forward strand.
CCGGTAAAGGTGTTTCCACCCTTTCCGTGGGTTGGGTGTATTCCTCTTCCTTGTGATTTGATTTTGATGGTTGAGGGTCCGTTCCAACCTCCTTGTCACTTCTCAACATGATAGCATTGGTGTTTTCAAATTCTCCCTTCTGATTTGCAATGGTTGAACTAGGGAGTTCGCCTTGGTCTCGAAACTGTCCTACGAACTCCGCGATCTGCCCAATTTGCTTATCCAAGTGGTCCAACCTTTGTGGTGGCTGCATAGGCATTGAATAGAACTCCTCATATGGCTGCCAATATCCTTCTTGTTGAGCCTCATTGTCTTGAATTTGTGAGTCCTGCACCAAACAAATTAATTCATTAAGCTTTTGATTATAATCTATTGACGAACTTGAGTTTGGTTGGGCATATTGAATATGAGGTTGTGGTGGCTGCCAATATCCTCCTTGTTGAGCATTTTGAGGTTCCCACCACATAGAGTTTGAATGATCACTCCAATCCGAATTGTAAGTATTGGAAAACACGTTATTCCTTGATTGAAGATTAAATATATCAACTCTTTGCATTTGGGACCTTTCCATGAGTTGTGACAAAAGAGAAGCATTATCAAGTGCCATCTTGTTCTTAACAAACAAAACACAAATAAAAAAAACTAAATCTAAAAGACAATACAGAAACAAACAATCCAAGGGATTAGCAAATTTTCTAATCCCCGGCAACGGCGCCAAAATTTGATGCGTGATTTATATGCACACAAATTATACCCTCTTTTCGTCAAATTGTAGTATATGTATAAGTAGGGATCGTGCTGGACCGGGGATTAGGAGGGATTGTTAATCACTTGGATTTGACTCAAAAACGTAAAAACGTAATAATAAACACTAAACTAGACTCAAAGAATGTAAAACTAAACTTTAAAACACTAAGACAAACCAAAGACTCAAAATGCTTTTAAAAACACAAACTAAAATGATTTCTAACTAAATTGACATTAAAGTAAAGGGGGATTTAAGTTTATACGAAATTAAATTAAATGAACAAATTAAAACAGAATGTAAATATGAAATTGATGAAATAGAATGGATGAATGCTAGCTAAGGGGGTCATCTCCACATATGTTACACTTGCATAATAAAAAGATTTCCAATTACATTTCAATAAATTATGAAACTCATCACCCCGGGTTAATTAGGTCCGCTTAAATTAACCGTCAAGTTTTCCTTAAGTTAATGAATTGGATGGGTTAGCGCAACGCAATTCACAACATTCTCCAAAAGTCCTTTACGTGAACAGCACAATAAAGATACAATCAAAGATCATTAAGCATTATGAAAACTATAAGTGTTGACGAGGCATTCGTTACTATGATGAGCATGAAACTCGTGCCAAGAATTCATTTAACGCGATTGTTTATAAGCAACCTCCACTACTTGTGAATATAAGTTCATAACGATTAGGTGAAAATCACTTATATTCTAGCGTCATATTCATGCATGAAAATTAAGCGCGCATTCTTAATAAACATACATAAATAAGTTATCAATCAAACGGTTAAACAAATTGAATCAACAACTTATGAAATGCAATTAGAAGTAATCAAATCAAAATGCAAGCATAAACATATATTTCGAATCACCCCCTAGCTAAAGGGGGTTTAGTTTATTATAACTTTGAAATCAAAGAAATACCTAAACATTCCAACAACTCAAACTTGAATTGTATGAACGTTTAGGCACTCTTCTCTTCCATTCCTCATACGTACAAACAAAGAGAATTGAATTTAAACATTGAAATCAAAGAAACACCTAAACATTCCAACAACTCAAACTTGAATTGTATGAACGTTTAGGCACTCTTCTCTTCCTCGTTGTTGTAGCACAAGGTCTAAGGATAGTTTGATGGTGTGAATGGTTTGGGGAGTGGTGTTTGGATTAATAAGGAAATGGAAAAATGGTGTTTGGATTACAAGGGAAATGGAAAAATGGTGTGTTGTGTATGAAATGAGATGTTTATGAATGAATGAATGCAAGGGTATTTATAGGAGTAGTGGAGGGAACATATGCCTATGTCATTTGTAGGTGAAGTAGGTGGATGTTGTAGGTGAAGTGGATGTTGTAGGTGAAGTAGGTGGATGTTGTAGGTGAAGTAGGTGGATGTTGTAGGTGAAGTGGGTGGATGTTGTAGGTGAAGTAGGTGGATGTTATGTTAAGTGATAAGTGATAAGTGATATGATATGTGGTTATGATATGATAAGTGGTTAAGTGGTGATGATAAGTGATAAGTGATTAAGTGATATGATATGTGGTGATGATAAGTGATAAGTGCATGTGGGTTAACTAATGAAGGAAATGCATGTGCAATGACAATGTGTTAGAATGGATGTGTGTTATGCATGGCATGATTGGGATTAGGAAAGGTTTAAATGTCCTAAAACTAAAGAGAACAAGGTTCCAACACTTTGGCTCCAATTAGGTCTTCAATTTCGTCCAACACTTTGGCTTCAAGCATAAGCTATCCGTCCTTAGCCCAAAAGTGCTCCAAAAGTCTCCAAAATGCATCTTTTTGCTCCTTTAGCCCTTTGGACCTACAAACACACGAAAATAGCTTAAAGTACTAAAATAACTAAAGAAACATAACGTAAATGTACGAGAACAAGCCATTTAAGTCGCATAAATATGCTCCTATCAGCCGGTGCATTGCATAAACCAAACGGCATACGACGATATGCAAAAGTACCAAATGGACAAGTAAAGGTGGTCTTTTCTTGATCATCCGGCGCTATGACAATTTGATTATATCCCGAATAACCATCAAGAAAGCAATAAAAAGAATGACCGGCTAACCTTTCAAGCATTTGATCGATGAATGGCAAAGGGAAGTGATCTTTCCTTGTTGCCGCATTTAGCTTCCTATAGTCAATGCACACCCTCCAATCGGTTTGAATGCGTGTAGGCACAAGTTCATCTTCTTCATTTTTCACCACCGTGACTCCGGACTTCTTGGGAACCACTTGGACCGGTGAAACCCAACAACTATCCGAGATGGGATAGATGACGCCACAATCAAGCAATTTGATGATTTCCTTCTTCACTACTTCCATCATTGGTGGGTTGAGTCGACGTTGGGCTTCCCTTGATGGTTTGGCGCCTTCTTCCATGAGAATTCGATGCATGCACGTGGTAGGACTTATACCCTTGATGTCGGCCAAAGTCCACCCTATGGCCGTCTTGTGCTCTTTGAGAACCCTCACCAACTTCTCCTCCTCTTGTGCCGTGAGTGATGAAGCTATAATGACGGGCAATGTGTCTTGCTCGCCCAAAAACACATACTTCAAGTGATTTGGCAACAGTTTGAGCTCAAGTGTAGGTGGTTGTTCTATAGAAGGAAACAACTTATTAGTTGAAATTGGAATTGAAATTGGACTAGGGGACTTACCTTGGAGCCGTGGCAATGACTCTAGGGCTGCCACGGTCTCAATTACATCTTCATCAAAGGCCACGGCATGGGTATTCAATTGTGTGTCGTGGTTTGTTATGGTGACATCCATGTGATCCTTCATTTCTATGCCATTTGTAATGACCGTTTCAAGTGCATCGCCATGTAATTGATCAAAGTGTGCCTGCGCCAAAGAATCAAGAATATCAATAGAGAAACATGAGTAATCATCATTAGGAAATCTCATAGTTTCAGAAATATTAAAATCAATCACTTCCCCATCGAATTCCATTGTTAAAGTGCCTTTAAACACGTCTATCTTAGTTCGGGCCGTCTTCATGAATGGCCTCCCAAGAAGAATCGGCAAGGATGGAGCATGGGTGGTTTCCTCCATTTCAAGGACATAGAAATCCGCCGGGAAGATCAAATCATTCACCTGCACTAAGACATCTTCCAATACGCCCTTTGGATAGGCATTAGATCTATCGGCCAACTGAATAATCACACCATCATTTTTCAATTCACCAAGGTTCATTGAAGCATAAATAGAGTATGGCATGACGTTAATTGAAGCTCCTAAGTCTAACATAGCATGTTCGAACTTAGTTTGACCAATAATACAAGGGATTGTAAAGCTACCTGGATCTTTGCACTTTGGTGGTAACTTTCTTTGTAGAACAGCGGAAACGTTCTCACTTACCCTTACTACCTCTTTATGTGACGCCCTATTCCTTGTAGTGCACAATTCCTTCAAGAACTTAGCGTATTTGGGCACTTGCTTTATGGCATCTAGGAGCGGGATATTGACTTGAACTTTCCTAAACGTCTCAAGAATGTCCTTCTCATGCTCCTCCTTCTTTGTTTGCCTAAACCTGCTGATAGGAGCATATTCATGCGACTTAAATGGCTTGTTCTCGTGCATTTACGTTATGTTTCTCTCGTTATTTTAGTCCTTTATGCTTCTTTTGTGTGTTTTCAGGTTCTAAGGGCCTAGGGAGCAAGAAAGTGCATTTTGAGGCCATTTGGAGCATTTTTGGGCATGGATTGGATAGCTTATCCATGGTGCCAAGAGGATGGACGAATTTGAAGGCCTTGTATGCTCTTTGGGGACATCAAACAAAGGGCCTAGCCCAATCAAACAAAACCTTTGAGCCATGGAAAACCTCTAGCCCAATCAAAAATATTATGCCATGCAAACCAACCTATTTTAGGCCCATTCTATGTACTTAAACCCTAGCCCTTTAAACTAGCCCTATTATCACTTATCACTTTCATTCACTTATCACTCACCACATATCATTCATTTATCACTTAACATATCATTCACTTATCACTTATCATACTCATAATCATCTACACATTTCAACCATTTAAACATATGCATTTCAACTCACATGCACATCCACCTCTTTCCACCTAATCCACATGCTTTCACAACCTAAAACACATGCACATGCACCACTAATCCCTTCACTTTCATGCCATCATTTCTTCCCCCCCCCCCCCCAATGCCGTGCACTCCTTGAGCATTTCCAGTTTTTCCCCTTCTCTTTGTATTCACAAGTCACATGCATTCACTTCATCATTACACCACAACTCATTCTTTAAATCCACATGCACATTCAATCATTCATTCAAGCCCCCTTGTGCCATGTTTCCCCCTTTGTTCCCACCCATCACATGCATCATCATCAAACAAACTCTCAATGCCGTGGGTTCCCTTTGCTCCCCTTGTGCAATTCCAGTTTTCACATGTGTCCTAGCTGTTTTTCCATCATTCCTCCACACAAATGCTTAAACAAACAGCCATATGTTCCCTCCACTACCCCTATAAATACCCTAGCATTCATTCATTCATGCACATCTCATATTTCCATTCACAACACTTCACACAACACAAACACAACCCTTGTGCTGCAAATCATTTCCATTTCTGTGCAGTTTTTCTCCTCCATTGCAGCCACTATCCAACCACTTCCCATCCCTCCAAAACACTTCACATAATCCCCAAAGCTCACCTTAGACCTTGTGCTACAACAACGAGGAAGAAAAGAGTGCTTAAACGTTCATACAATTCAAGTTTGAGTTGTTGGAATGTTTAGGTGTTTCTTTGATTTCAAAGTTTAAATTTAATTCTCTTTGTTTTGTACGTATGAGAATGGAAGATAAGAGTGCCTAAACGTTCATACAATTCAAGTTTGAGTTGTTGGAATGTTTAGGTGTTTCTTTGATTTCAAAGTTATGAGGAACTAAACCCCCTTTAGCTAGGGGGTGATTCGAAACTATGTTTATATTTGCAATTTGAATTGATTACGTTTGGTTGGAATTTCATAAGTTGTGGATTCAATTCGTTTAACTGTTTGATTGATAACTTATTTATGTATGTTCATTGAGATTGCAAGCTTAATTTTCATGCATAAATATGACGCTAGAATATAAGTGAATTTCACCTAATCGTTATGAACTTATATTCACAAGTAGTGGAGGTTGCTTATAAACAATCGCGTTAAACGAATTCTTGGCATAAGTTTCATGCGTATTCCATAGTAACGAATGCCTCGTCGATGTTTATGATTTCCGTTGAACTTAATGATCTTGGTTAAATGTCTCTATCATGCGTATTCCATAGTTAGGGACTTTGATTAAGAATAATTTGGTTGTAATGCGTATTCCATTCAATCCAACGAATCTAGGGAAATCTGAAAGTTAATTTAAGCGGACCTAATTAACTTGGAGCATTGAGTTTCATAATTTATCGAAAGACCAACTGAGAATCAATATTGTATGCAAGTGTAACATGTGTGGAGAAGAACCCCTTGGCTATTCCATCATCCATATTTTCATCACATTCATATTTACGTTTTGCCTTTAATTACAATTTGTCCATTTAATTTAATCTCGTCCAACCACAATCACCCCCCTTATTTTGTTAAGTCTTATTCATTTGATTTGTCTTATTTTATGTTTTTGAGTATTTGGAGTCTTTTAAACTTGTTTTGATTCTTTTAGTTTGTCTTAGTGTTTTAAAAGTTAGTTTTTATGTTTTTAAGTCAATTTAGAAGGTTTTAGCAAGCCCTCCTAATCCCCGGTCTAGAACGATCCCTGATAGGAGCATATTTATGCACCTTAGTTAGCTAGTTCTTATGCATTTATGTTGTGTTTTCTTACTTAATTTAGTGTTTAAAGTCATTTTCATGTGTTTATAGGTTCATATGGCTAAGGATGCAAAAGGATGCCTTTCGGAGCCTTTTGGAGCAAATTAGAGATTGGAATGGATTGCATATGCTTAAAGCCAAGTAGATGGACGAAATTGAAGACCAAAGGAATGAAAATGAAGAACAAAGAGTTCACATTCATCACCAACACAACCATGCATCCACACATTCTTTCCCCATCATTGCCGTGCAAAACACCATCATTGCACCACAATCCCCTTTTGCCGTGCATTACTCCATCAATTACAGTCACATTCCACATGCAACCTAGCTGTCAAAGCACATGCACTCCCATCCTTTACCATTGCAGCCACATGCACATTCCACTTCATCATTTCAGATTTCCACCATCAACAAAGAACCATTCATTAATCATTTACACTTTAATCATTCAACCACATTCACACATCACCCATTCACCTTTGTGCCGTGCTTCTACCTTTGTTCAAGCCCTTCCACATAACCTTCCTTCATTCATTCAGAAAATGCATTCCTTGCCGTGGCTTACATGCACTTCCCACTACCTTTCATTTCAGCCAAATCACATGCATTCCCACATGCATTTCCACCCACATACACCCATAATCATTCAACACATGCATCCATAATCATTTCTCAAAACCGTGCATTTCATGTTCATTCCAACCTTTAATCCACATGCACTCCCTTTAAATAATCAACCCACATGCACCATTCAAACATAAACCCATTCACCACCAGAAAACAACTATGCCGTGAGTTCCCATTCCAGATTTCCAGCATTCCCTTTTATTTTCTGTCAAAGCACATGCATCTCCCATCACCATTTCAGCTTTCCACCTAATTCCTAGTCATCATGTTCCCCCCATTTCACCTATAAATAAGCATGCATTGCAGCCACAAAACACACACTCTTCCATTTCAGAAAACCATCTCTCATACACATTCATTCACGCCAGAAATTCCTCCCCTCTCTCTAGCACTACCATACTTCACCATTCTTCATATTTTCTGCCCAAAAACACTCCTTGCCTTCCCCTACATCCATCCCTACCCTAAACACATCATTCTACATCATCCATAACCACCAAAACTCACCAAAACCCCTTGTGCCGCAGCAACTAGAGGAGAAGAGGCCTAAACATTCATACAATTCAAGATTGAGTTGTTGGAATTTTTAGGTGTACTTCGATTCTTGTTTTCAATATTTACTTTGTTATTACTCTCTAAGTTTGTTGTAATCATGAGTGGCTAAACCCCTAATTAGTTAGGGGAAAGTTTGAAGCCATGAACATGTTTGAAATATGAATTGATTTCTTCCAATTGTGATTTGTTAAGTTGTGATTGTAATTCAATTATCATGTTTATTAAAAACTTGTTTTTGTATGTTGATTAGGGATGCATACTTAGTCTTCATGCATAAACTCGATGCTAGTTTATAAACGAGTTTCACCTAATCGTCACAAGTTTATAAACATGAGTAGTGAAGGTTGCTAGTCACAACCGCGTTAATTGAATTCTTGGCAAAAGTATCATGCATTCATAGTTACAATTGCCTCGTCAACACTTATAATTTTCATAGAGCATAATGATCTCTCATTGTATCTCTTCTATGCATTCATGTTGAGAACCATTGGAGAATGATTTGAATTGTCGCATGCATCATCCAATTCAATAACATAAGGAAAATTTGAGAGTTAATTAGTGCATCACGGTTAACTTGGGGTGCTGAGCATCATAGTTAATGAAAAACAATTGGAGAATCGATTCATATATATAAATGTATCATGTGTGGAGAATGGACCTCTAACTAATCCATCCATCATCTTATTTCTCAAATCTGTTTATACAACCTGCCTAGTTTATTAACTTGTTTTGTTAATTCAAATTTCGTCAAATCAAAACCCCCCTTTACTTTCTTGTTCCTTGGTGCTTAAAATCTGTTTAGTTTATGTTTTAAAGTGTTTTGATTCAATTTTATTTCCCAATTTCGTCCAAATTCACCAAAGTGCTCAAAACTGCCCAGAAAGTGATTTTAAGGCAGTTTTGAGTGTTTTGGGTGATGTTTGAGTCTTTTGGTTTGTTTTAATGTTTTAAAGTTTAGTTTTGCATTCTTTGAGTCTAGTATAGTGTTTCATATTGTTATTTTACGTTTTTGAGTCAATTTAGAGGTTTTAGCAAGCCCTCCTAATCCCCGGTCTAGAACGATCCCTACTTGCATCCTTACTACAATTTGACAACAAGAGGGTTAATTTGTGTGCTTAACTATTTTCGCATCAAATTTTGGCGCCGTTGCCGGGGATTAGCAAAATTGCTAATCCCTTGTGTTTTTGCCGTATGTTTTTAGTGTAATTTACCTAGTTTTCTTATTTTGTTTTGTTTTCTTGGTTTAGGTACTAGTGCATGACGCGGAGTTCTCAAACTGTGCATGCACATATCTTGGACTTTAACGACGATTTTGAACGTGATTTGAGAAGAAAGATGAGGCATCCCGAACCTAGTGAACCTAGTGAACCTAGTTCAAGTTCAGAGGCCGAATCTGAGTTTGAAAGTGTGGAAGAAGAAGTTATGGCAGCGGACAATCGGACCATTAAAGAGCTTTCGGCCTCGGGGTTGGCCAATGCCGCACCATTATGCATTCAATACCCCGCGGCTGCCCAAGGCAAGACCGATGAATTCGAGTTGAAGTCAAGCTTGTTGCACCACATTCCGAAATACCATGGGCTTTCCATGGAAGATCCCAACAAGCATCTCAAGGAGTTCGAGGTTGTTTGTTCGAGCATGACACCCATAAATGTCGATGGGAACATTCTAATGATGAAAGCTTTTCCATTCTCTCTTGTGGAAAAAGCTAAGGATTGGCTTTATGAATTGGCACCCGGGACCGTTACTTCTTGGGAGAGCATGAAGAGAGCGTTCTTGGAGAAGTTCTTCCCTACTTCAAGAGTCATTCTCTTGAGGAAGAAAATTAGCGGAATCCAACAAAGTCAAGGAGAATCTTTTCCGGCATACTACGAGCGTTTTAAAGCCCTTGTTGCATCATGTCCTCAACATCAAATGAAGGAGGAGCTTCTCCTTCAATATTTCTATGAGGGCCTTCTTCCCATTGAAAGGCAAATGCTCGATGCTTCGGCGGGAGGTGCATTGGTAGACAAAACTCCTATGGCAGCCAAGACCCTAATCGCAAACCGTGCTCTAAATGCACAACAATATGAAGGACTTGGGCAAAGGGACCCCCCACGGCAACACTTGAATAAGGTAAGTTCTCAATCCGATATTCAATCTCAGATAGCTAATCTTACTTCTATTGTGTCTCAGATGGCCGAAGGAATGAAGATACAAGGACCGATTGTATGTGGTGTATGTTCTATCCAAGGACACCCTTCGGAAAAATGCCCACAATTGATTGAGAATGGGGGATGGGAGAGTGCAAATGCCATTGGATTTCCGAGCCACAATCAACCAAGGAATGATCCATATTCCAACACATACAATCCGGGTTGGAGAGACCATCCAAACTTCAAGTGGAAGGAACCTCAACAACAAGGAGGCTTTAGACAACAACCCCCGGGGTTCTACACCAAGCCATTCGGCCCCAATCCAAACCAAGCACAACCTGCCCAAAACAATCAAGGTACGTCGTTGGGAAATGAAACACTTCTTAAATTACTTACCAATTTGTCTCAGGGGCAAGAGGATCAAACCAAAGCCATGCAAAACCAAGACAAAAGGGTGGATCACTTGGAGAAACAAATTGGGCAGATTGCGGAGTTTGTAGGACAATTCCGAGACAAAGGCAAGCTCCCTAGCTCAACCATTGTCAATCCAAGGGGAGGATTCGAATCTGCCAAGGCAATCATGTTGAGAAGTGGTAAGGAGGTCGAAACCACCCCAAGCACGTCCAAAACAAGTCAAGAAGAGGACGTGTTGCTGCAAGAAGAGGAGGAACAAGGAATAAAAGCCACGGCAAGGGTGAAAGAATCTTTGCCGCAGCCCCCTATTGTGCCAAAACCGTCCAATATGCCTAAGGTAAGTCCAAATTCGACTTTGTCAAGTTCTATTCCACTAAACGTGCCCTTTCCTAGCAGGTTTAGGCAATCAAAAAAGGAGGAGAGTGAAAAGGACATTTTGGAAACCTTTAGGAAAGTTCAAGTCAACATTCCGCTCCTTGATGCAATCAAGCAAGTCCCTAAGTATGCCAAGTTCTTAAAAGAGCTTTGCACAACGAGGAAGAGGATTTCAAACAAGGAGGTGGTCCAGGTAAGTGAAAATGTCTCTGCTGTGTTACAAAGGAAATTACCCCCTAAATGCAAAGATCCGGGTAGTTTTACAATTCCGTGAGTTATTGGTAATACTAAGTTTGAACAATGCATGTTAGACTTAGGGGCTTCGATTAATGTTATGCCATACTCTATTTATGCATCTATGAACTTAGGTGAGCTTAAAAATGATGGTGTGATAATTCAATTAGCCGATCGTTCTAATGCATATCCAAAGGGTGTTTTGGAAGATGTTTTGGTACAGGTTGATAACTTGATTTTTCCAGCGGATTTCTACGTGCTTAACATGGAGGATTCACCCCATTCCACCCCATTACCAATTCTATTAGGGAGGCCCTTCATGAAAATAGCCCGCACCAAGATAGATGTGTTTAAAGGAACTTTAACGATGGAATTTGATGGGGAAGTCATTGATTTCAATCTTTCTGAAAGTATTAAATTTCCTAAGGACGATCATTCTTGCTTTTCTATTGATATAATTGATGATTTGGCGCAGGAATTTCTCGATTCTTTGGAGAGGGATACACTTGAAACAACAATTGCACAAGGAATTGGGCAAAAATCTGGTTTGGCCGTGCCTAGAAGTGAAGATGAGGCCGAGATGGTTGCTGCACTTGAGTCATTGCCACAACACTTTGGTAAGCCTCCAAAACCGAGTCCAATTCCTGTTTCGACTAACAAGTTGTTACCTTCAGTGATTCAGGCACCCATTCTTGAGCTTAAACCATTGCCGGATCATTTGAAGTATGTCTATTTGGGAGACAATGAGACGTTGCCCGTCATAGTTTCCTTATCCCTCACAGCAATGGAGGAAGAGAAATTGATTCGGGTGTTGAAAGAGCACAAGACGGCCATAGGATGGACCTTGGCCGACATAAAGGGTATTAGTCCTACAACTTGCATGCATCGCATACTTTTAGAGGAGGGGGCTAAACCAACCAGAGAGGCTCAACGCCGGCTCAACCCTCCAATGATGGAAGTTGTGAAAAAGGAGATTATCAAGCTTCTAGATTGTGGGGTGATCTATCCTATCTCGGATAGCCGTTGGGTTTCACCGGTTCAAGTTGTGCCAAAGAAATCCGGAGTGACTGTGGTGAAGAATGAAGAAGATGAACTTGTGCCTACACGCATTCAAACCGGTTGGAGGGTGTGCATTGACTATAGAAAGCTAAATGCCGCAACAAGGAAATATCACTTCCCTTTGCCATTCATTGATCAAATGCTTGAAAGGTTAGCCGGTCATTCTTTTTATTGCTTTCTTGATGGTTATTCGGGTTATAATCAAATTGTCATAACGCCGGATGATCAAGAAAAGACCACCTTTACTTGTCCATTTGGTACTTTTGCATATCGTCGTATGCCATTTGGTTTATGCAATGCACCGGCCACTTTCCAACGATGCATGGTAAGTATCTTCTCTGATTATGTTGAAAAGATAATTGAAGTATTTATGGACGATTTTAGTGTGTTTGGAGACTCATTTGATGCTTGTTTGCATAATCTCACTTTAATCTTGAAAAGATGCATGGAAACTAACCTTGTTTTGAATTGGGAAAAATGTCATTTTATGGTTAAACAAGGTATAATTTTGGGTCATATCATCTCTGAAAAAGGAATTGAAGTTGATAAGTCTAAAATAGATCTTGTACGTCACTTACCCTCTCCTACGTCGGTTAGAGAGGTCCGTTCTTTTCTTGGCCTTGCAGGATTCTATCGACGATTTATCAAGGACTTTTCCAAGATTGCACAACCCCTATGCCGCCTACTCCAAAAGGATGTGTCTTTTGAGTTCAACGAGGCGTGTGAGAAGGCATTCAAGCATCTAAAGGACTTACTCACCACGGCACCCATCATAACTCCCCCGGATTGGTCCATTCCCTTTGAATTGATGTGTGATGCATCGGATTATGCACTTGGGGCTGTTTTGGGTCAAAGGAAAAATAAACAGCCACATGTTATTTATTATGCTTCACGCACTTTAAATGATGCTCAATTGAATTATTCTACAACCGAAAAAGAACTTTTGGCGGTTGTATTTGCTTTAGATAAGTTTAGATCATATCTTCTTGGTACTAAAGTAATTGTTTTCACTGACCATGCAGCCTTGAAGTATCTTCTCACCAAAAATGAGGCTAAGCCAAGACTCATTTGTTGGATGCTCTTACTTCAAGAGTTCGATCTTGAAATCCGAGACAAGAAAGGGTGTGAAAACATGGTGGCTGACCACCTAAGTAGAATGGTGCGTGAGGAAGAGTCCACCCCCATTTTAGAAACATTTCCGGATGAGCAACTTCTGTCCATTGAGGTAAGAACCCCTTGGTATGCCGATTTGGTCAATTTCTTGGTGTCTAAGCAAGTTCCTAGTACCCTAAACAAGTTCCAACGTGATAAACTTGTTCATGATGCACGTTTTTATGTTTGGGATGATCCATATTTATGGAAATTCTGCCTAGATCAGATTGTGCGTAGATGTGTGCCCGAATCTGAATTTAATTCCATTCTTACATTCTGCCATACTTATGCATGTGGGGGACATTTTGGCACCCAAAGGACAGCCCTAAAGGTGTTACAATCTGGATTTTATTGGCCTAATCTCTTTAAAGATGCTAAAATGTTTTGTGTAACATGCGATAAGTGTCAAACAACAGGTAACATAGGGCCTAAGGACCAAATGCCGCAACAATCTCTCTCTTTTGTGGAAATTTTTGATGTTTGGGGTATTGATTTCATGGGCCCCTTCCCTCCATCTTTTGCTTTCACTTATATCTTGCTAGCTGTCGATTATGTTTCCAAATGGGTGGAAGCCAAAGCCACCCGTACTAACGATTCTAAGGTTGTTGCAGATTTTGTGAAATCTAATATTTTTGCTAGGTTTGGGATGCCACGAGTTTTAATTAGTGATGGGGGTTCTCACTTTCGTAACCGCACCATTGAAGCTTTGCTCAAGAAGTACAACGTTACTCATAAGGTTTCCACACCTTATCACCCTCAAACCAATGGGTAAGCGGAGGTTTCAAATAGGGAGATCAAACAAGTCCTAGAGAAAACCGTGGGACCCTCAAGAAGAGATTGGAGTTTGCGCTTGGACGATGCATTGTGGGCCTATCGTACGGCTTACAAAACTCCCCTTGGCATGTCACCTTTTCGGCTTATATATGGTAAGCCATGTCATTTGCCCGTTGAGTTAGAGCACAAGTCACATTGGGCTGTGAAAACCTTCAATTTGGACATAGACGCTGCTGGAGTTCATAGGAAGCTCCAATTAGATGAACTTGAGGAGATTAGGAACGAGGCTTACGAGAATGCTCGCATCTACAAGGGCAAGACTGGTGCGAAAATTAACTTAACACACAAATTAACCCTCTTTTGACAATTGTAGCATATAAATAAGTAGGGATCGTTCTTACACCGGGGATTAGGAGGGCTTGCCAAACACTCTAAACTGACTCAAATAACTAAAATTAACCTTTCAAACACTTAAACTCACGTAAAAAGACTCAACTACGTTCACAAGACTCAAAATAGGCTAAAAACACTCAAAACTGCCTTAAAAACACAATCTGGGCAGTTTTGAGCCTAAACACAAATTTGGACGAAAATTGATTCTAACTTGACTCAAAACTCTTAAAAGCACAATCTAAAACATATTTGGACCAATTAGACACTCTAAGACAATTGGGGATTTGGTTTTGGACGAAAATCAAACAAACAAAACGAATATGTAAAATAGGCAGATTTAGGCGAATTTGATAAAATTAAGTGGATGGTGAGATGGCTAGGAGGTTTTTCTCCACACATGGCATACTTGCATACAAAATAATCTCCAGTTGCTTATTCGATGAATTTATGAACCTCAACACCCCACGTTAATTAGGTACGCTTAAATTAACTCTCAGATTTCCCTTAGGTCATTGAATTGAATGGAATTAGCGCATTGCAATCAAATTATTCCTTAAAAGTTTTCTATATGAAAGCGCATAATAGAAAGACAATCAAAGATCATTAGGTTCTATGGAAATCATAGGTGTTGACGAGGCATTCGTAACTATGAAAGCGCATGATACTTATGCCAAGAATTTACTTAACATAATTGCGACCAACAATCTTAACTACTCATGGATATGAGTTCCCAACGATTAGGTGAAGTTCCCTCATATCCTAGCATCATGTTTATGCATGCAAATCAAGCGTGCACTCTCAATTCATATACATAAGCAAGTTTTAATTAAAATAGATAAGTAAATTGAATTCATCATTCATGAAATCACAACTGAAAGTAATCAAATCATCATGCAAATATAACCATGGTTTCGAAATTCCCCCCTAGCCAAAGGGGGGATTAGTTCCTCATGCTTGCACAACAAAAAGTATTGAATTTAAACATTGAAATCATAAGAAAGAATACACCTATACGTTCAGCAATTCCAAGATGGATTCGATGCACAGATTGGCTCCTCTTCCTCCTCCTTGTTGCGGCACAAAGTGTGGGTGATGGAATTGGTGGTTTTGGATGGTGTTTTCTTGTTTGGAGGGATGGAGGATGGTTGATTATGGTGGGGAAGGTGCGGCAGAGGTGTATGGATGTGTAGGGAGATGTGTGGATGTGTAGAATGGAGAATGGAGGTGCGGCACAAGGGTTTCTGAATAGCATAAGGGGGTGGTACGAATTTGTGGCTGAAAATATGTTTATATAGTCCTAGGGTTTATTAGATTAGGGTTTACTTAGCAGATTTGGTGGATTAGGGCCCTAGAATTCGGCCATGGGTTGTCAAATCCACCTAGGAAGAGGTTTTTGGCCCACATAGTTTTATAAAACGAATTGTATACCCAAATCCACAAGGATTAGGCCTTGGAAATCAGAATCCCAAAGGGATTGGGCCTAGGAAGGTGCGGCTGATTTAGGGGAGAGGGTAGCTTGGCTTGCAAGGCAAGGTAAAGCCTTCTAGAAAGGTTTGGGGCGCCACTTTTCTAGGGTTTCTAGAAAGAGTAGGTTTTATGGCAGATTTGGGCCTTCTAGAATAGAATGCTTCTAGAAATAGGTTCTAGAATGATCCATTTAAGTCCCCATGCAATTAGGAGTAAGACATGATAAGGTTTGGATAAGATAAGATGAGATAAGGTTTGGATAATGTTTTGGATAATTCGATAATGTTGGATAAGGTTGGATAATGTTTAGATAATGTTTTGGATAAGGTTTCCTCTTTTGAGCTCCTTCCGTATCCACTTTGTCCTTAGCTTAGTTCCTTCCTCTTCTTATCACATATCTAGCCTCTTGAAGTTCAAATTCGTCCATCCATGTTAGCCCATATGCAAGCTATCCCCATAGTGTCCAAAATAGCTCCAAAATGCACCAAAATGCACTTTCTTGATACTTTGACCCATAGGACCTACAAACACACGAAATTGAGTTGTAATACGACATTAACTAAGAAATAATAGCACAAATGCACAAGAATAAGGTAGTTAAGTCGCCTAAATATGCTCCTATCAAAGACGAAGGCTTATCATGATAAGATGCTTCGTACCAAAACGTTCTCCAAGGGGCAGAAAGTGTTGCTTTTTGATTCAAGACTTCGGTTATTCCCTGGTAAGTTACGTTCTAAATGGATTGGACCTCTTGTTGTTACTAATGTTTTCCTCATGATGCAGTCCAAGTCCAAAGCTTAAAAAGTGGCCACGAGTTCAAGGTGAACGGACATAGATTGAAGCCATACTATGAGAACTTTGTGGAGCATGTCGTGGAGGAGATCCCACTCCATGCCGTGGGCTCCAATGGAGCATGAACGTGTCTTCGTCCGGCTGCAAGACGTTAAAGAAAGCGCTACTTGGGAGGCCACCCATGCAATTCAACAAAGGAAGCTCAAGGAATCACTCCAATTCCAGATTTGCGTTCCTAAACCCTTCACTTTGTTGTTTATTTCGAATCTGCCTATTTAGTTGTTTTACTAGCTGTTTGTGTGTTTCTTTGTGTTTTGTGTGATTTTATGCTTGAAACATTGAGGACAATGTTTGATTTAAGTGTGGGGGGGGGTAACTAAGTGTTTTTGATGCAAATTCATGGGATTTTATCACCCTTTACTTATAGACTTGTTCCTTGCTGTTTTTAAGTGTTTTTAAGCAGTTTTGGTGTGTTTTAGTGTGTTTTGAAGTAAAAATCCGAAAATCACATAAAAATTTGAAAAATTTGTTTTAAAAACCCAAAAAGAGTTGTTTTCAAAGTGTTTTTGTGTGTTTGTTTTTGTTTTAGGGTACCTTCCAACACAATGATGAGGATTCGGTTTGTAATTACATGGCTGTTAAAGAGAGTGATTAACATAGATGAAAGTTGATTTACTCTTTGTGTATGCTTGGTTGTGGTTATAACTTATGACTTCACATGCAATCATAAAGAAAAAAAATCAGTTTTTGTAACATGCTTGAAGGAAGGAACTCAAATTAACGCTACAACCTTGTGAGACTTGAGCCTAAACGTTTATTTGGAGAGTTAGAATCTGTGCATTTTTGTTTTCTAAGTCGTTGCATGATCTCATTATTCTTTGCTTGGTTACTACTTAGAGGCGTGTCATCATTTAGTTCCAAATGCTAGAACTCATGCCCATTTCATTCAAAGCATGTTATTGATTTGCATAACACAGATTCATGATGAAGTTGTGTAGTGACCACCACCTTAGCCATATTGTCGTGTATCCCATGTCATTTTATGTTTAAGTTAACCCACATTATCCTCACCTAGCCTAGATTAGGACCATCCACACCCTTGTTCTTAAAGCTTAGTAAAGCATGATTCAAATTGAATTTCTTTTGATTTATGTTGGCAGAAAACAATTGTGGGGGAAGTGTTCTTGTGTGAGAATTTGTGTGCCATAGGCACGGCATGAAAGAAAAGAAAAAGAAAAAGAAAAAAAAAAAAAAAAAAAAAAAAAAAGCGTGAAAAGTATGAAAAAGAGTTGAAAAGTTGTGAAAAAGAGTTCCAAAGTATTGTTTGTTGAAGTAAGGGTCCAAAACAATGAATTCGGCCCTAAGGAGTTGTCTAAGTCTTCCCCTTGTGTTTTAAAGTTAATTTCTGCAATCTAAATGAATTCTAAGTCTTAAGTACACTACTTTACTTACTATTGCTTGAAGAACGCTTGTTCTCCTTATCTTTTCTTTGTTAACCACTACCCCAAGCCCCGTTACAACCCTTGACTTCATTCTTGAGTGTTATGTGTTTCAATTTGTGGAGTTTGAATTTGGTATGAGCATATGGTCATTGGTTCTCGCATCTAAGTAGTAGCATTCCATTCATGAGATCATTTCTAAACATGCTTATTAACTCCATAAATTGCGTTCTTTGTTATACGTATATGTGAGCATTCGTTTTCATATTTACATCAATCTTCTCACATATAACTAGTATAGGGTGTGTAGTTAGAAAATCTGAGTGAAAATTGAGTGCATATCTTGTAAGGATTGAGCAAATTCTCTAAGGCATGTTACTACATTCAAAACATTCTTTTAATCGATTAATTGTGAACTAGTAAGTGGTGACTATGATTAAGTATGTTCTCAATTGTAAAGATGACTCAAATCTGTGGGGATGATGATTTTTAACATGTCATGTACCATTGGAAATCCCTGAGGTGAACGTTGGAAGGTTTAGGTTATGTTTTGTTTCTTTGTTTTGCTCGAGGACTAGCAAAAGCTAAGTGTGGGGGAATTTGATAGGAGCATATTTATGCACCTTAGTTAGCTAGTTCTTATGCATTTATGTTGTGTTTTCTTACTTAATTTAGTGTTTAAAGTCATTTTCATGTGTTTATAGGTTCATATGGCTAAGGATGCAAAAGGATGCCTTTCGGAGCCTTTTGGAGCAAATTAGAGATTGGAATGGATTGCATATGCTTAAAGCCAAGTAGATGGACGAAATTGAAGACCAAAGGAATGAAAATGAAGAACAAAGAGTTCACATTCATCACCAACACAACCATGCATCCACACATTCTTTCCCCATCATTGCCGTGCAAAACACCATCATTGCACCACAATCCCCTTTTGCCATGCATTACTCCATCAATTACAGTCACATTCCACATGCAACCTAGCTGTCAAAGCACATGCACTCCCATCCTTTACCATTGCAGCCACATGCACATTCCACTTCATCATTTCAGATTTCCACCATCAACAAAGAACCATTCATTAATCATTTACACTTTAATCATTCAACCACATTCACACATCACCCATTCACCTTTGTGCCGTGCTTCTACCTTTGTTCAAGCCCTTCCACATAACCTTCCTTCATTCATTCAGAAAATGCATTCCTTGCCATGGCTTACATGCACTTCCCACTACCTTTCATTTCAGCCAAATCACATGCATTCCCACATGCATTTCCACCCACATACACCCATAATCATTCAACACATGCATCCATAATCATTTCTCAAAACCGTGCATTTCATGTTCATTCCAACCTTTAATCCACATGCACTCCCTTTAAATAATCAACCCACATGCACCATTCAAACATAAACCCATTCACCACCAGAAAACAACCATGCCGTGAGTTCCCATTCCAGATTTCCAGCATTCCCTTTTATTTTCTGTCAAAGCACATGCATCTCCCATCACCATTTCAGCTTTCCACCTAATTCCTAGTCATCATGTTCCCCCCATTTCACCTATAAATAAGCATGCATTGCAGCCACAAAACACACACTCTTCCATTTCAGAAAACCATCTCTCATACACATTCATTCACGCCAGAAATTCCTCCCTTCTCTCTAGCACTACCATACTTCACCATTCTTCATATTTTCTGCCCAAAAACACTCCTTGCCTTCCCCTACATCCATCCCTACCCTAAACACATCATTCTACATCATCCATAACCACCAAAACTCACCAAAACCCCTTGTGCCGCAGCAACTAGAGGAGAAGAGGCCTAAACGTTCATACAATTCAAGATTGAGTTGTTGGAATTTTTAGGTGTACTTCGATTCTTGTTTTCAATATTTACTTTGTTATTACTCTCTAAGTTTGTTGTAATCATGAGTGGCTAAACCCCTAATTAGTTAGGGGAAAGTTTGAAGCCATGAACATGTTTGAAATATGAATTGATTTCTTCCAATTGTGATTTGTTAAGTTGTGATTGTAATTCAATTATCATGTTTATTAAAAACTTGTTTTTGTATGTTGATTAGGGATGCATACTTAGTCTTCATGCATAAACTCGATGCTAGTTTATAAACGAGTTTCACCTAATCGTCACAAGTTTATAAACATGAGTAGTGAAGGTTGCTAGTCACAACCGAGTTAATTGAATTCTTGGCAAAAGTATCATGCATTCATAGTTACAATTGCCTCGTCAACACTTATAATTTTCATAGAGCATAATGATCTCTCATTGTATCTCTTCTATGCATTCATGTTGAGAACCATTGGAGAATGATTTGAATTGTCGCATGCATCATCCAATTCAATAACATAAGGAAAATTTGAGAGTTAATTAGTGCATCACGGTTAACTTGGGGTGTTGAGCATCATAGTTAATGAAAAACAATTGGAGAATCGATTCATATATATAAATGTATCATCTGTGGAGAATGGACCTCTAACTAATCCATCCATCATCTTATTTCTCAAATCTGTTTATACAACCTGCCTAGTTTATTAACTTGTTTTGTTAATTCAAATTTCGTCAAATCAAAACCCCCCTTTACTTTCTTGTTCCTTGGTGCTTAAAATCTGTTTAGTTTATGTTTTAAAGTGTTTTGATTCAATTTTATTTCCCAATTTCGTCCAAATTCACCAAAGTGCTCAAAACTGCCCAGAAAGTGATTTTAAGGCAGTTTTGAGTGTTTTGGGTGATGTTTGAGTCTTTTGGTTTGTTTTAATGTTTTAAAGTTTAGTTTTGCATTCTTTGAGTCTAGTATAGTGTTTCATATTGTTATTTTACGTTTTTGAGTCAATTTAGAGGTTTTAGCAAGCCCTCCTAATCCCCGGTCTAGAACGATCCCTACTTGCATCCTTACTACAATTTGACAACAAGAGGGTTAATTTGTGTGCTTAACTATTTTCGCATCAATCCCTCACTTATCCATTCTACTACAATTGTCAAACGAGGGTTTAATTTGAGTGTCAAGTAAATCTCGCATCAAATTTTGGCGCCGTTGCCGGGGATTAGCAAAGTTGCTAGTCCCTTGTCTTTATTTTTATATTTTTTTTTTGTTTTTCGTGCATTCTTATTTCAGATTCTTAGTTGTTTGTTTCCTTGTTTTTTTAGGTACTGTGTATGACTCGTAGCTCTCGGCCTATTATAGAGAACATCTCCGACTTTGACGGTGATTTTGAACGCACTTTGAGGAGAACGAGGAGTCAACAAGAGCCACCACAACCTCCACCACAACCTGGGCTTGAAGAAGACGAAGTAGGTGTAGAAGAAAAGCCCACGGATCAGATTTTTGAAGAAGAACAAGCCATGGCAGCAGATAATAGAACCATCAAGGAGCTTTTGGCCTCGGGTTTGGATAATGCATTGCCTCTTTGTATCCAATACCCCACGGCTGCAGAGGGGAAGACTGAGGAATTTGAACTCAAATCCAGTTTGTTACACCATATTCCGAAGTTCCATGGTTTGTCTATGGAAGACCCCAACAAACACTTGAAGGAGTTTGAGGTGGTTTGTTCGAGCATGACCCCCGTCAATGTGGATGGGAGTATACTGAAGATGAAGGCCTTTCCATTTTCACTTATGGACAAGGCCAAAGATTGGCTCTACGAACTAACCCCGGGAACTGTGACTTCGTGGGAGAGTATGAAGCGTGCTTTCTTGGAGAAATTCTTCCCTACTTCGAGAGTGATTCTCCTACGGAAGAAAATTAGTGGTATTCAACAGAATCATGGTGAGACATTCCCGGCTTATTATGAGCGCTTCAAGGGCCTTGTAGCTTCATGTCCCCAACATCAAATGAAGGAGGAACTTCTCCTTCAATATTTCTATGAGGGCCTCCTTCCTATCGAACGTCAAATGATTGATGCATCAGCGGGAAGAGTATTGGTGGACAAAACACCAAGGGATGCCAAGATTCTCATAGCCAACCAAGCGCTCAACGCTCAACAATATGAAGGAGTGGGTCAAAGGGAAGCCCCACGACAACAAAGTGTAAATGAGGTGAGTGCTATTTCTGAAATTCAATCACAACTTGCTAATCTTACCTCTCTTGTTTCTCAGGTTATGATTGGTCCAAAAGCACAAGAACACCAAGTTTGTGGCGTGTGCTCAATTCAAGGGCATCCATCCGACAAGTGCCCTCAACTAATCGAGAATGGTGGGTGGGAATCTGCCAATGCAATTGGTTTCCAAGGACAAAATCAAAACAACCCATACTCGAACACTTACAATGCCGGATGGAGAGACCATCCAAACTTCAAATGGAGGGAGCCACAACAAGCTGCCCAACAAGGAGGATTTAGGCCAAACCCCCCTGGTTTTTATTCCAAGCCGTATGCACCCCAACAACCCCAACAACCTTCGGCATCATCTCATTCAGGTACGTCCTTGGAAAGTGATCAAGCTATGCAATTACTAACCTCTATTTCGCAGGGGTTGCAAAATCAAAACAACCGGATAGCAAATAACGAGAAGGAGATGATGGATATGAAGAAACAAATAGGGCAGATTTCTGAGTTCCTTGGACAGATTAGAGAGCAAGGAAAACTTCCTAGCTCAACCACAGTCAATCCAAAGGGAGGATTCGAATCCGCCAAGGCCATCACCCTAAGGGGTGGAAAAGAAGTTGGGACCGAGCCAAACAATCCCAAATCTGCCTAGAAAGTAGATGAAGAGACGACACAACCTGAGGAAGTGTCTAGCTCACCCACGGTAAGGGTGAAAAACCCAATGCCGCAGGCCCCCAATCACCCTAACTCGGCCAAATCAGGTAATTTAAGTTCAAATTCATGTACTTCACGTCCTAATCTGCCCAATGTACCTTTTCCTCGCAGGTTCATGCAAGAAAAAAAGGAAGAAAGCGAGAAGGACATTCTTGAAACGTTCCGGAAGGTGCAAGTGAACATACCGCTTCTCGATGCAATCAAACAGGTTCCAAAGTATGCTAAATTCCTCAAGGACCTATGCAATACAAAGAGAAGAAGGGCAAACAAAGAGGTAGTGAAGGTAAGCGAGAATGTGTCCGCTGTTTTGCAACGTAAACTGCCTACCAAGTGCAAAGACCCCGGTAGTTTCACGATTCCTTGTGTGATTGGACATAATCGTTTTGAACATGCCATGCTTGATTTAGGTGCATCCATAAATGTCATGCCTTATTCTATTTATGCATCTATGAATTTGGGTGAATTAAAACAAGATGGTGTAATTATACAATTGGCCGATCGTTCTAACGCGTATCCAAAAGGAGTTTTGGAAGATGTGCTTGTGCAGGTGAACCATTTAATTTTTCCGGCTGATTTCTACGTTCTAGACATGGAGGATTCAACCCATTCTACATCTTTGCCGATTCTCCTTGGTAGGCCATTCATGAAGACGGCCCGAACGAAGATTGATGTATACAAAGGCACCTTGACAATGGAATTCGATGGGGAAGTGATTGATTTTAATATTTCTGAAACTATGAGATATCCCGTTGATGACCATTCTTGTTTTTCCATTGATGTTATCGATTCTTTGGCGCAGGTATACCTTGAAGAATTGAACGAGGACGCCCTGGAAACAACCATCACTAAGGCCATAGAGTGCAAAAATGAAGGATTTGGGCCAATGCAAGGCCACGGCAAGGAGGAGGAATTCTTTGCCATGGGTTCTAGTGAAGAAATAATTGAGGTTGTGGCAGCCCTTGAGTCATTGCCACAACAATATGGTAAGGTTCCACTCTCACTTTCAAATTCAGTTTCCACTAAGATGCTACCTTCTGTTGTTCAGGCACCATCGCTTGAACTTAAGCCGTTGCCGGACCATTTGAAGTATGTGTTTTTGGGAGAAGGCGAAACATTGCCCGTCATCATTTCATCAAGTCTCACGGCAATGGAGGAGGAGAAGCTTGTGAGGGTGCTGTGAGAACACAAAACGGCCATAGGGTGGACTTTGGCCGACATTAAAGGAATAAGCCCTACCACATGCATGCACCGTATACTTCTTGAGGCTCAACGCCGTCTCAACCCTCCGATGATGGAAGTGGTGAAGAAGGAAATAATCAAGCTTTTGGATTGCGGAGTGATCTACCCTATCTCCGATAGCCGTTGGGTCTCTCCAGTTCAAGTCGTTCCCAAGAAGTCCGGAGTAACTGTTATCAAGAATGATGAGAATGAGCTCGTGCCTACACGCATTCAGACTGGATGGCAAGTATGTATCGATTACCGAAAGCTAAATGCCATGACTAGGAAAGATCACTTTCCTTTGCCATTCATCGACCAGATGCTCGAAAGGTTAGCCGGTCATGCTTTTTACTGTTTTCTTCATGGATACTCTGGATATAACCAAATTGTGATAGCCCCTGATGATCAAGAGAATACCACATTCACATGTCCCTTTGGAACATTTGCTTATCGTCGCATGCCATTTGGCTTATGCAACGCACCGGCCACTTTCCAAAGGTGTATGGTAAGTATATTTTCCGATTTTGTTGAAAAGATCATTGAGGTTTTCATGGATGATTTCAGTGTATTTTGGAGTTCATTTGATAATTGCTTGGATAATCTGACCTTAATTTTGAAACGATGTGTTGAAACTAACCTTGTCTTGAATTGGGAGAAATGTCACTTTATGGTGAAACAAGGTATAGTTTTAGGACATATTGTTTCAGAAAAAGGAATTGAAGTAGATAAATCGAAAATAGACCTTGTACGTCACTTACCCTCTCCTACTTCGGTTAGAGAGGTACGTTCGTTTCTTGGCCATGCAGGGTTCTATAGGCGTTTTATCAAGGACTTCTCCAAAATGTTCAACCCTCTTTGCCGATTGCTTCAAAAAGATGTGCCATTCAAGTTTGATGAAGAGTGTAATTCGGCATTTAACCAACTCAAGGAGAAGCTAGTCTCGGCCCCCATTATTGTACCTCCAGATTGGAGCCTTCCGTTCGAGCTCATGTGCGATGCATCCGACTATGCATTAGGAGCTGTTCTAGGACAAAGAAGAGACAAGCGGCCGCATGTCATATACTATGCCTCTCGGACTCTCAATGATGCCCAATTGAACTACTCCACGACGGAAAAAGAACTTCTAGCTGTGGTTTTTGCTTTAGATAAATTCCGTTCATATTTAATTGGTACTAAAGTAATCGTTTATTCTGATCATGCAGCTTTGAGGTACTTGATCACGAAAAAGGAAGCAAAGCCGAGGCTTATCCGTTGGATTCTTCTTCTTCAAGAATTTGATATTGAAATCCGGGATAAGAAAGGAAGCGAGAATGTAGTGGCTGACCATTTAAGCCGAATGATCCACGAGGAGCATGAACATGCCGTACCTATCCCTGAAACTTTTCCCGATGAGCAGCTGCTATCCATTGACGTAAGTGAACCATGGTATGCAGATTTAGTGAATTACTTGGTGGCTAAACAAATTCCAAATGAACTAAACAAGCACCAACGTGATAAGCTTAAAAATGATGCACGTTTCTAAAAGACTCAAAACAACACAAACACACTCAAATCTGCCTAAAAACCACTTTCTGGGCAGATTTGAGCACAAACACAAATTTGGACGAATTTGTGTAACAAAATGACTCAAAACTCTTATAAACACAAACTAAGACACTTTCTAACTAAATTAGACAATAAAGTAAAGGGGGATTTTAATTTGACGAAAATTGAAATAACGAAACAAGTTTAATAAACTAGACATAATGTAAATATGAATGCGATGAAAATGAATGGATGAATGCTAGCTAGAAGGTTCTTCTCCACACATGTTACACTTGCATAATAAAATGATTTCCAATTGCATTTCAATAAACCATTAATTCTCAACACCCCAAGTTAACCGTGATGCACTAATTAACCTTCAAATCTTCCTAACGTTATTGAATTGGATGGGTTAGCGCATACAACAATTCAAAACATTCCCCACAAGTCCCCTACATGATTGCATAATAGAGATACAAGCAAGAATCATTACGCTCTATGAAAATTATAAGTGTTGACGAGGCATTCGTTACTATGGAATACGCATGAAACTTATGCCAAGAATTCATTTAACGCGATTGTTTATAAGCAACCTCCACTACTTGTGAATATAAGTTCGTAACTATTAGGTGAAACTCACTTATATTCTAGCGTCATATTCATGCATGAAAATTAAGCATGCACTCTCAATAAACATACATAAATAAGTTATCAATCAAACGGTTAAACAAATTGAATCACAACTTATGAAACGCAATTAGAAGTAATCAAATCAAAATGCAAGCATAAACATATATTTCGAATTTCCTCATAACTTTGAAATCAAAGAAACACCTAAACATTCCAACAACTCAAACTTGAATTGTATGAACGTTTAGGCACTCTTCTCTTCCATTCCTCATACGTACAAAACAAAGAGTATTGAAATTAACATTGAAATCAAAGAAACACCTAAACATTCCAACAACTCAAACTTGAATTGTATGAACGTTTAGGCACTCTTTTCTTCCTCTTCGTTGTAGCACAAGGTCTAAGGATAGTTTGATGGTGTGAATGGTTTGGGGAGTGGTGAAAATGGAAGGATGGTGTTTGGATTTGTAGGGGAGACTCACGGCACAAAGGGGGTGGTTTGATGGTCTACATTTCTGCAATGGATGAGTTTATGGAAGAGTGTTTGGAATGGGTGCATTTCTGGCACAAAGGCCTTATTTCTGTGGTGAATGGATCCCCCCCTTTGTGGCTGCAATGAAGGGTTATTTATAGGTGAAATGGGGGAACATGACAGCTAGGAGGGTGGTGGAAATCTGGAATGGTGATGGGAGATGCATGTGGCTGATTTATGCATGTGATTAAAGGGTGGAAATGCATGTGCTTTGAATAAGTGGCTGCATGTGCAAGGGGACAATCTGAAAATGCATGTGAAAGCATGTGTTGGCTGCAATGATGAAATGGATGGGAGTGCATGTGGCTTAATTAATTAAAGGGAGTGCATGTGCAATGTTTTAAAGGATGGAATGCATGTGAATATGATGGAAATCTGATGGGAACTCATGGCAAGGATGATTTCTGGTGGTGAATGGGTGTATGTTTGAATGATTAAAGGGACATGTGGGTTGGAAATGATGAAGGAAATGCATGTGAGTGACAACTAGATATGTTGATGAATGCATGTGGAATGTTTGTGGTGAGTGAATGTGGTGGTGAATGTGGCTGATTTGATTTATGGAAGATGCATGTGGATTAAAGGTGAGTGAATGATTATGGAATGCAATCTGAAATGGGAGATGGAATGGGATGTTTTGCATGTGAATTAAAGAGTAAATGCATGTGAATTAAAGAGTGAATGCATGTGCAATGACAGCTAGGTTGAATATGCATGTGGAATGGCTGATTTATTTGAAGATGCATGTGCAATGAAGTGGAATGACAGCTAGGTTATGATGATGAATGCATGTGGCTGATTTAATTGAATAGGAAAGCATGTGGATTTAATGGTTTAAAGGGTGAATGCATGTGGATGCATGTGTTGATGAATGGGATTAGGAAAGGTTTAAATGTCCTAAAATTAAAGGGAACAAGGTTCCAACACTTTAGTCTTCAATTAGGTCTTCAATTTCGTCCAACACTTTGGCTCCAAGCATAAGCTATCCATCCTTAGCCCAAAAGTGCTCCAAAAGTCTCCAAAATGCATCTTTTTGCTCCTTTAGCCCTTTGGACCTACAAACACACGAAAATAGCTTAAAGTACTAAAATAACTAAAGAAACATAACGTAAATGCACGAGAACAAGCCATTTAAGTCGCATGAATATGCTCCTATCACCTAGCCTAGTTTAGGACAATCCCCACCCTTGTTCTTAAAAGATAGTGAGCATGACTTAATTGAATTCCTTTTGAATTACATTATGAAAGAAAATAAATGTGGGGGAGAGAATGTTTAAGTGTTTATGTTTTGAGATTCAAAAGAAAAGAAAAAGAAAAAAGAAAAAAAAAAAAAAAAAAAAAAAGAGAAAAGAATAAGTGATTGAAGAAAGGTTCCAAAACACCAATTCTGGGCGTAAATTGTCTAAATTCTCCCTTTTTGTTCAAAAGTTGAGTTTTCATTCAAAAGTGAATTCTAAGTTGATTCAAATGCTTTGCTCACTATTTCTTTAAGAACCTTTGTTTTCCATATCCCTTCTTTGTTATCCACATACCCCAAGCCCCGTTACAACACTTGACTTCTATCTTGAGTGTTGTGTATTTCAATTTGTGGAGTTTGAACTTGGTATGAGCTTATGGTGTCACTGGTTCTCGCGTCTAAGTAGTAGCATTCCATTCATGAGATCATATCTAAACATGCTTATTAACTCCAGAAATTGCGTTCTTTGTGATACTTATATGTGAGTGTTCGTTTTCATGTTACATCAATCTTCTCACATATGACTAGATTAGGGTGTGTAGTTAGAAATTCTGAGTGAAAATCGAGTGCATATCTTGTAAGGAATTGAGCAAATTCTCTAAGGCATGTTACTACATTCAAAACATGGTTTTAAATGCTTAATTGTGAACTAGTATATGGTGACTATGATTAAGAATGTACTTAAGTGTGAAGATGACTAAAATCTGTGAGAATGATGATTTTTAACATGTCATGTGCATTGGAAATCCCTAAGACGGTTGTTGGAAGGTTTAGGTTGGGTTTTACGTGTTTAGTGTCGTTTTGTTTATTTGTTTTTATTCTGTTTTGCTCGAGGACTAGCAAAAGCTAAGTGTGGGGGTATTTGATAGGAGCATATTCATGCGACTTAAATGGCTTGTTCTCGTGCATTTACGTTATGTTTCTCTCGTTATTTTAGTCCTTTATGCTTCTTTTGTGTGTTTTCAGGTTCTAAGGGCCTAGGGAGCAAGAAAGTGCATTTTGAGGCCATTTGGAGCATTTTTGGGCATGGATTGGATAGCTTATCCATGGTGCCAAGAGGATGGACGAATTTGAAGGCCTTGTATGCTCTTTGGGGACATCAAACAAAGGGCCTAGCCCAATCAAACAAAACCTTTGAGCCATGGAAAACCTCTAGCCCAATCAAAAATATTATGCCATGCAAACCAACCTATTTTAGGCCCATTCTATGTACTTAAACCCTAGCCCTTTAAACTAGCCCTATTATCACTTATCACTTTCATTCACTTATCACTCACCACATATCATTCATTTATCACTTAACATATCATTCACTTATCACTTATCATACTCATAATCATCTACACATTTCAACCATTTAAACATATGCATTTCAACTCACATGCACATCCATCTCTTTCCACCTAATCCACATGCTTTCACAACCTAAAACACATGCACATGCACCACTAATCCCTTCACTTTCATGCCATCATTTCTTCCCCCCCCCCCCCCCCCAATGCCGTGCACTCTTTGAGCATTTCCAGTTTTTCCCCTTCTCTTTGTATTCACAAGTCACATGCATTCACTTCATCATTACACCACCACTCATTCTTTAAATCCACATGCACATTCAATCATTCATTCAAGCCCCCTTGTGCCATGTTTCCCCCTTTGTTCCCACCCATCACATGCATCATCATCAAACAAACTCTCAATGTCGTGGGTTCCCTTTGCTCCCCTTGTGCAATTCCAGTTTTCACATGTGTCCTAGCTGTTTTTCCATCATTCCTCCACACAAATGCTTAAACAAACAGCCATACGTTCCCTCCACTACCCCTATAAATACCCTAGCATTCATTCATTCATGCACATCTCATATTTCCATTCACAACACAAACACAACACAAACACAACCCTTGTGCCGCAAATCATTTCCATTTCTGTGCAGTTTTTCTCCTCCATTGCAGCCACTATCCAACCACTTCCCATCCCTCCAAAACACTTCACATAATCCCCAAAGCTCACCTTAGACCTTGTGCTACAACAACGAGGAAGAAAAGAGTGCTTAAACGTTCATACAATTCAAGTTTGAGTTGTTGGAATGTTTAGGTGTTTCTTTGATTTCAAAGTTTAAATTTAATTCTCTTTGTTTTGTACGTATGAGAATGGAAGATAAGAGTGCCTAAACTTTCATACAATTCAAGTTTGAGTTGTTGGAATGTTTAGGTGTTTCTTTGATTTCAAAGTTATGAGGAACTAAACCCCCTTTAGCTAGGGGGTGATTCGAAACTATGTTTATATTTGCAATTTGAATTGATTACGTTTGGTTGGAATTTCATAAGTTGTGGATTCAATTCGTTTAACTGTTTGATTGATAACTTATTTATGTATGTTCATTGAGATTGCAAGCTTAATTTTCATGCATAAATATGACGCTAGAATATAAGTGAATTTCACCTAATCGTTATGAACTTATATTCACAAGTAGTGGAGGTTGCTTATAAACAATCGCGTTAAACGAATTCTTGGCATAAGTTTCATGCGTATTCCATAGTAACGAATGCCTCGTCGATGTTTATGATTTCCGTTGAACTTAATGATCTTGGTTAAATGTCTCTATCATGCGTATTCCATAGTTAGGGACTTTGATTAAGAATAATTTGGTTGTAATGCGTATTCCATTCAATCCAACGAATCTAGGGAAATCTGAAAGTTAATTTAAGCGGACCTAATTAACTTGGAGCATTGAGTTTCATAATTTATCGAAAGACCAACTGAGAATCAATATTGTATGCAAGTGTAACATGTGTGGAGAAGAACCCCTTGGCTATTCCATCATCCATATTTTCCTCACATTCATATTTACGTTTTGCCTTTAATTACAATTTGTCCATTTAATTTAATCTCGTCCAACCACAATCACCCCCCTTATTTTGTTAAGTCTTATTCATTTGATTTGTCTTATTTTATGTTTTTGAGTATTTGGAGTCTTTTAAACTTGTTTTGATTCTTTTAGTTTGTCTTAGTGTTTTAAAAGTTAGTTTTTATGTTTTTAAGTCAATTTAGAAGGTTTTAGCAAGCCCTCCTAATCCCCGGTCTAGAACGATCCCTCACTTATCCATTCTACTACAATTGTCAAACGAGGGTTTAATTTGAGTGTCAAGTAAATCTCGCATCACCTGCCAGGAAAGGGCACGTTTAGTGGAATAGAACTTGACAAAGTCGAATTTGGACTTACCTTAGGCGTGTTGGACGGTTTTGGCACAATAGGGGGCTGCGGCAAAGTTTCTTTCACCCTTGCCATGGCCTTCTTTGCTTGTTCCTCCTCTTCTTGCAGCAACATGTCCTCTTCTTGACTTGTTTTGGATGGCCTTGAGGTGGTTCCGACCTCCTTTACCACTTCTCAACATGATTGCCTTGGCAGATTCGCACCCTCCCCTTGGATTGACAATGGTTGAGCTAGGGAGCTTGCCTTTGTCTCGGAATTGTCCTACAAACTCCGCAATCTGCCCAATTTGTTTCTCCAAGTGATCCACCCTTTTGTCTTGGTTTTGCATGGCTTTGGTTTGATTCTCTTGCCCCTGAGACAAATTGGTAAGTAACTTAAGAAGTGTTTCATTGTCCAATGACGTACCTTGATTGTTTTGGGCAGGTTGTGCTTGGTTTGAATTGGGGCCGAATGGCTTGGTGTAGAACCCGGGGGGTTGTTGTCTAAAGCCTCCTTGTTGTTGAGGTTGTTGAGGCTCCCTCCACTTGAAGTTTGGATGGTCTTTCCAACCTGGATTGTATGTGTTGGAATATGGATCATTCCTTGGTTGATTGTGGCTCGGAAATCCAATGGCATTTGCACTCTCCCATCCCCCATTCTCAATCAATTGAGGGCATCTTTCCGAAGGGTGTCCTTGGATAGAACATACACCACATACAATCGGTCCTTGTATCTTCATTCCTTCGGCCATCTGAGACATAATAGAAGTAAGATTAGCTAACTGAGATTGAATATCGGATTGAGAACTTACCTCATTCAAGTGTTGCCGTGGGGGGTCCCTTTGCCAAAGTCCTTCATATTGTTGTGCATTTAGAGCACGGTTTGCAATTAGGGTCTTGGCTGCCATAGGAGTTTTGTCCACCAATGCACCTCCCGCCGAAGCATCGAGCATTTGCCTTTCAATGGGAAGAAGGCCCTCATAGAAATATTGAAGGAGAAGCTCCTCCTTCATTTGATGTTGAGGACATGATGCAACAAGGGCTTTAAAACGCTCGTAGTATGCCGGAAAAGATTCTCCTTGACTTTGTTGGATTCCGCTAATTTTCTTCCTCAAGAGAATGACTCTTGAAGTAGGGAAGAACTTCTCCAAGAATGCTCTCTTCATGCTCTCCCAAGAAGTAACGGTCCCGGGTGCCAATTCATAAAGCCAATCCTTAGCCTTTTCCACAAGAGAGAATGGAAAAGCTTTCATCTTCATAATATTCCCATCAACGTTAATGGGTGTCATGCTTGAGCATACAACTTCAAACTCCTTCAAATGCTTGTTTGGATCTTCCATGGAAAGCCCATGGTATTTCGGAATGTGGTGCAACAAGCTTGACTTCAACTCGAATTCATCGGTCTTGCCTTGGGCAGCCGCGGGGTATTGAATGCATAATGGTGCGGCATTGGCCAACCCTGAGGCCGAAAGCTCTTTAATGGTCCGATTGTCCGCTGCCATAACTTCTTCTTCCACACTTTCAAACTCAGATTCGGCCTCTGAACTTGAACTAGGTTCACTAGGTTCGGGATGCCTCCTCTTTCTTCTCAAATCACGTTCAAAATCGTCGTTAAAGTCCAAGACATGTGCATGCACAGTTTGAGAACTCCGCGTCACGCACTAGTACCTAAACCAAGAAAACAAAACAAAATAAGAAAACTAGGTAAATTACACTAAAAACATACGGCAAAAACACAAGGGATTAGCAATTTTGCTAATCCCCGGCAACGGCGCCAAAATTTGATGCGAAAATTAACTTGACACACAAATTAAACCCTATGGATGACAATTGTAGTATATGAGCAAATAGGGATCGTTCTAGACCGGGGATTAACTAGGGATGCTAATCAATGTGAAATTGACTCAAAAACGTAAAATAAAGTTTAAAACACTAAACTAGACTCAAAGAATGCGAAACTAAACGCTTAAAGCACTAAGACAAACCAAAAGACTCAAACATCACCCAAAACACTCAAAACTGCCTTAAAAACACTTTCTGGGCAGTTTTGAGCACTTTGGTGAATTTGGACGAATTTGTGTAATAACTTGAATCAAAACACTTAGAAACATAAACTAAGACACTTTCTAACTAAATTGGACAATAAAGTAAAGGGGGATTGAGTTTTGGACGAAATTAAACTAAATGCACAGATTCTAATTAAAACAGATTGTAAAAAACGAAATTGATGAAATAGAATGATGAGAAACTAGTTAGAGGGTTCCTTATCCACACATGAACATATGCATATAATTTGATTCCCAGTTATTACTTCAACAAACGATGAATGACAATGCTCCAAGTTAATTAGGTCCGCTTAAACTAACTTTCAGATTTCCCTAGATTCATTGGATTGAATGGAATACGCATTACAACCAAATTATTCCTAATCAAAGTCCCTAACTATGGAATACGCATGATAGAGACATTCAACAAAGATCATTAAGTTCAACGGAAATCATAAACATCGACTAGGCATTCATAACTATGGAATACGCATGTTAATCCAGCCTAGGGTTTACTAAACACAATCGTGACTAGCGATTTTTACTACTCATGAATATAAGTTCATAACGATTAGGTGAAATTCCCTTATATCCTAGTATCAAGTTTAGGCATGCAAATTAAGTGTCGACCCTCAACCCACATACATAAACAAGTTCTTAATCAAAACAGAAAAGTAAACCACATCTAAAGTTCATGAATGCATAACTGGAGTAAATCAAATCATAACCAACATATGTCCATGGTTTCAAACTTTCCCCTAACTAATTAGGGGTTTAGCCACTCATGATTACAACAAACTTAGAGAGTAATAACAAAGTAAACATTGAAAACAAGAACGAAGAACACCTAAAAATCCCAACAACTCAATCTTGAATTGTATGAACGTTTAGGCCTCTTCTCCTCTAGTTGCTGCAGCACAAGGGGTTTTGGTGAATTTTTGGGGGTTATGGATGATGTAGAATGATGTGTTTAGGGTAGGGATGGATGTAGGGGAAGGCAAGGAGTGTTTTTGGGCAGAAAATATGAAGAATGGTGAAGTATGGCAGTGTTAGAGAGAGGGAATGAATTTCTGGCGTGAATGAATGTGTATGAGATGGTTTTCTGAATATGGAAGAGTTAGTGATTTGTGGCTGCAATGGATGCTTATTTATAGGTGAAAAAGAGGGAACATGACAGCTAGGAACTTGGTGGAAAGCTGGAAATGCATGTGGAGTGGCTGAAATTGTAAGGGGAATGCATGTGGAAATGATAGAATGTGTTGATGTGCAATGATGAATTGGGATGGCTGAAAATCTGGAGTGGGAGTGCATGTGGGTGTTTGGTGGCTAAAATGATGAAGGGGGAAGTGCATGTGGCTGCAATGGTAAAGGAGGAAGTGCATGTGGCTGCAATGGTAAAGGATTGTGGTGCAATGATGAAAGAACAAGTGCATGTGGCTGAATTGGTGGTGAATGATTATGAATGATTATGAATGCATGTGGACAAAAGAGGGGATATGGCTGCAAGGTTAAAGGGCTAAGGTTTAAGTACATAGAATGGGCCTAAAATAGGGTGGTTTGCATGGCAAGGGAAGGGGAGAAGGGATAAGCCATGGCAAGGTTATGTAATTGGGCTAGGGCCATTGTTTTGTGTCCTAAAGTGCCTCAATTTCGTCCAACACCTTGGCTCCAAACATAAGCTATCCATTCCAAGCCCAATTTTGCTCCAAAATGCTCCAAAATGCACCTTTTTGCTTCCTTAGCCATATGAACCTAGAAACACACGAAAATGGCATAAAGGACTAAAATAACTAAAGAAACACAACGTAAATGCACAAGAACAAGCCAATTAAGTCGCATAAATATGCTCCTATCAGTTGTATGCGTTAACCCATCCAATTCAATAACGTTAGGAAGATTTGAAGGTTAATTAGTGCATCACGGTTAACTTGGGGTGTTGAGAATTCATGGTTTATTGAAATGCAATTGGACATCATTTTATTATGCAAGTGTAACATGTGTGGAGAAGAACCTTCTAGCTAGCATTCATCCATTCATTTTCATCGCATTCATATTTACATTCTGTCTAGTTTATTAAACTTGTTTCGTTATTTCAATTTTCGTCAAATTAAAATCCCCCTTTACTTTATTGTCTAATTTAGTTAGAAAGTGTCTTAGTTTGTGTTTATAAGAGTTTTGAGTCATTTTGTTACACAAATTCGTCCAAATTTGTGTTTGTGCTCAAATCTGCCCAGAAAGTGGTTTTTAGGCAGATTTGAGTGTGTTTGTGTTGTTTTGAGTCTTTTGGTTTGTTTGAGTGTTTTAAAGTTTAGTTTTGCATTCTTTGAGTCTAGTATAGTGTTTCATATTGTTATTTTACGTTATTGAGTCAAATCCAAGTGGTTAATAATCCCTCCTAATCCCCGGTCTAGAACGATCCCTACTTATACATATACTACAATTTGACGAAAAGAGGGTTTAATTTGTGTGCGTAAAAATCTCGCATCAAATTTTGGCACCGTTGCCGGGGATTAGCAAATTTGCTAATCTCTTGGATTGTTTGTTTCTGTTATGTATTTTAGTTTTAGTTTTTTATTTTTGTTTTGTTTGTTGAATTCAAATACTAGAGAAGAACAACATGGCACATAATGCTTCTCTTTTGTCACAGCTCATGGAAAGGTCTCAAATGCAAAGTGTTGATATATTTGATCTTCAATCAAGGAATAACGTGTTTTCCAATACTTACAGTTCAGATTGGAGTGATCATTCAAACTCTATGTGGTGGGAACCTCAACATGTTCAAGAAGAAGGATATTGGCAGCCATATGAGGAGTTCTATTCAAGACCTATACACCCACCACAACCTCATATTCAATATGCCCAACCAAATTTAAGTTCGTCAATAGATTATAATCAAAAGCTTAACGAATTAATTTGTTTGGTGCAAGGCTCACAAAATCAAGACAATGAGGCTCGACAAGAAGACAAAAGGTTGGACCACTTGGAAAAGCAAATTGGGTAGATAGTGGAGTTCGTAGGACAATTTTGCGACCAAGGCAAACTCCCTAGTTCAACCATTGTAAATCCGAAGGGAGGATTTGAAGCACCTTTGTCAGAAGCACTTATTGCTCCTACGCCATCTAATTCAAGTAAGGTTGTTCCAATTAGTTCTAACCCCATTCCAACAAATATCCCTATTCCTTGCAGGTTCATGAATTCCAAGGAAGAAGAAAGTGAAAAAGACATCTTGGAAGCCCTTCCAAAGGTGCAAAGTAGGGAATGTCATGAATTCATCAAAGAGGACGTTCTTGAAACCACAAAATCCAAAGAAGTTAAATTTGATGACATTGGACAAGTCATAACCATCACTTGCAATCTGGCCAAGTCCAATATCCCTGAAACTTTCAAAGGAGTGGTGTTTGTCATTGAGTTCTTATCGGACAAAACAAGTAAGTTTTTTTTTCCAAATTCCATTACATTTTATACTAACTTGCTGTTTTTTATGAATCAGGCACCTACACTAGAATTCAAACCAATGCCGGTTCACTTCAAGTATCACCTTCCATTCAAGGACCAATTCCATGCCGTTTGATTTTATTTATGTTAAAAAAAAAAAAAAAAAAAAAAAAAGATACTAAACATGGAGAAAGATGGAGCCTTCACAGAGGATGTTTACGTGAAGCCCCACTACGAGGCGTCGAAGCAGAAGGCATAGAAACGGAAGGCATAGAAGCGGAAGGCATCGGAACGGGAGGCATAGAAGCGGAAGGCATCGGAGCGGGAGGCATCGGAGCTAGAGCATTCCAGGCCTCAATACTTGGCCAAACACTGGATGACCCAGGAAAAAGGTGCCTCTGGAGATAAGACGCAAGCCTTTGACGGTCACTGTGAATTCGACCCTCATATTCTTGCAGCTCATCAAGTTTCCTCTTCATGCCCGACGAATAGTTATTTGCAAGCACATGCAAACTTCTATTCTCGTACTTAAGCTGCTGGATCTCTTGCTTAAGACTTTCCACCTCTGCCATCAATGATTCCACCTGACAGGACCGAACAAGCAGGCGTTGGCCCATGTTGGACACAGAGCTCGCTGATAGGAGCATATTTATGCGACTTAAATGGCTTGTTCTCGTACATTTACGTTATGTTTCTTTAGTTATTTTAGTACTTTAAGCTATTTTCGTGTGTTTGTAGGTCCAAAGGGCTAAAGGAGCAAAAAGATGCATTTTGGAGACTTTTGGAGCACTTTTGGGCTAAGGACGGATAGCTTATGCTTGAAGCCAAAGTGTTGGACGAAATTGAAGACCTAATTGGAGCCAAAGTGTTGGAACCTTGTTCTCTTTAGTTTTAGGACATTTAAACCTTTCCTAATCCCAATCATGCCATGCATAACACACATCCATTCTAACACATTGTCATTGCACATGCATTTCCTTCATTAGTTAACCCACATGCACTTATCACTTATCATCACCACATATCATATCACTTAATCACTTATCACTTATCATCACCACTTAACCACTTATCATATCATAACCACATATCATATCACTTATCACTTATCACTTAACATATCATCCACCTACTTCACCTACAACATCCACCTACTTCACCTACAACATCCACTTCACCTACAACATCCACCTACTTCACCTACAACATCCACCTACTTCACCTACAAATGACATAGCCATATGTTCCCTCCACTACTCCTATAAATACCCTTGCATTCATTCATTCATGGACATCTCATTTCATACACAACACACCACAAACACTTCCATTCCTTCTGTTTGCCGTGAGTTCCCTTGTAATCCAAACACCATTTTTCCATTTCCCTATTAATCCAAACACCACTCCCCAAACTATTCACACCATCAAACTATCCTTAGACCTTGTGCTACAACAACGAGGAAGAGAAGAGTGCCTAAACGTTCATACAATTCAAGTTTGAGTTGTTGGAATGTTTAGGTGTCTCTTTGATTTCAATGTTTAAATTCAATTCTCTTTGTTTGTACGTATGAGGAATGGAAGAGAAGAGTGCCTAAACGTTCATACAATTCAAGTTTGAGTTGTTGGAATGTTTAGGTATTTCTTTGATTTCAAAGTTATAATAAACTAAACCCCCTTTAGCTAGGGGGTGATTCGAAATATATGTTTATGCTTGCATTTTGATTTGATTAATTCTAATTGCGTTTCATAAGTTGTGGTTCAATTTGTTTAACCGTTTGATTGATAACTTATTTATGAATGTTTATTAAGAATGCGCGCTTAATTTTCATGCATCAATATGACGCTAGAATATAAGTGAGTTTCACCTAATAGTTACGAACTTATATTCACAAGTAGTGGAGGTTGCTTATAAACAATCGCGTTAAATAAATTCTTGGCATAAGTTTCATGCGTAGTCCATAGTAACGAATGCCTCGTCAACACTTAAAGTTTTCATGATGCTTAATGATCTTTGATGCGAGAATTATACGCACACAAATTAAACCCTCTTTTTATCAATTGTAGTGAAGAATGTAAGTAGGGATCGTTCTGGACCGGGGATTAGGAGGGATTGTTAATCACTTGGAAACTGACTCAAATACGTAAAAACAAGTTTAAAACACTATACTAGACTCAAAGAATGCAAAACTAAACTTTAAAACACCAAAACAAACCAAAAGACTCAAAACAGCACTAAAACACTCAAAACTGCCTTAAAAACACAATCTGGGCAGTTTTGAACACTAGACACAACTTTGGACGAAAATTGGTTTTACTTTGACCTAAGACACTTAAAAACACAACTAAAGTGATTTCTAACTACTATGACTCAACAAAGTAAAGGGGGATTTGTTTTGGACGAATTTAAAAACAAAACAAACTTTTTAAATTAGAACAGATTGTAAAACGAATTTGATGGAATTGAATGGATGGGAAGCTAGCTAAGGGGTTCATCTCCACACATGTTATACTTGCATATAAAACGATTTCCAATTGCTTTTCAATAACCCATGAATTCTCAACGCCCCAAGTTAATTAGGTTCGCTTAAATTAACCTTCAGATTTTCCTAACGTTATTGAATTGGATGATTGCATACGACAACCCAAAACATTCCCCACAAGTCCCCTACATGATTGCATAATAGAGATACAAGCAAGAATCATTAAGTTCTATGAAAACCATAAGCATTGACGAAGCACTTGTTACTATGATTGCATGAAACTTATGCCAAGAATTTACTTAACGCGATTGAGATCATCAACCTTTACTACTTGTGAATATAATTCCATAACGATTAGGTGAAATTTCCTTATATCTTAGCATCCAATTTATGCATGATAATTAAGCGTGCACTCTCAACCAACACACACAAATCAATGTAATTCACATAGATAAGTAAATTGAATTCACAACTTATGAAACGCAATTAGAAGTAATCAAATCATATAGCAAGTATGTTCATGGTTTCGAATCCCCCCCTAGCCAAGGGGGGGTTTAGTTCCTCATACGCACAAAACAAAGAGAATTGAAATTAAACATTGAATTCAAAGGAAAAGAAACACCTAGAAATTCCAGCGACGCGAACTTGAATTGCATGAACTTCCGAGCTTCCTTCTCCTCCTCCTTGGTGCGGCAAAGGTCTAGGGACAGGTTTAGGGCCTTAGGTGTATGGATGCATGGTTATGGAGGGGTGTAGTAGTGTTTAGGGGAAGGGGATGGTGCGGCAAAGCTTAAAACTAAGGAGAAAGGTGTTTGGTGGCTGCGGCAAGGGTGTGGAGAGGGTTGGACGAATTTCTGGAATTAATGAATGTGTATGAGAGGTGGTGATCTGATCTAGGGGTTAATATGAGTATATATAGGCACTTAAAACCCTAGGGTAATCAGATATGGACTTGAATAACCCAAATCCACAAGGAAATAGGCTTAGAAATCAGAAATAGAAAGGGATAATGCTTCCTAGGTGCAGCAGGTAAGGAGATAAGGTGATAAGGCTTCTAGAATGCCTTGCAAGGCAAGGGAAATCAGCTTTCTAGAAGGATTTGGGGCGCCACTTTTGTAGGAGATAAGATAAGGTTCCTAGAATCATGTTTTAAGGGCCAAATTTGTAGGGAAAAAGAGATAAGGGTGCAGCACCTTTGTAGGGATAATGTTAGGGCTTCTAGAAAGCCTAAAAACTAAGGGGATTTGGATAAAACCCACGGCAAAGATAGGATAGGGCATCTAAGGCTTCTAGAAACCCTCCAAGATAAGGTAAAGTGCATGGCATCCCTATAGGATTAGGATAAGGTGTCCTAAATGGATAAGGTGCCCTAAATGGATAACGACTCCTCATTGCACTTGGAAACTTTGCCTATTAGGATTAGGAAACCTTGTCTTCATCATTCCTTCTTCATCTTGGACTCCTTTTCCTTCTTGGACTTGGAAAACTTCTTTGTTGCTTCACTTGAGACCATTTGGATTTTGACTTTCCTTCATCAAGTAGGAAACCTTATTTGAGTAGGAATCTTCATTCTTCTAGGAATCCTAATTCAACTAGGAAACCCATTTTAACTAGGAATCCTAATTCAACTAGGAAACCATCTTCCATCATGGACTTTCCTACTTCAACTAGGAAACCTTCTTCAAGTAGGAATCATCATCTTCAAGTCTTCAATTTTGTCCATCCTCTTGGCTCTAAGCATATGATGTCCATTCCAAGCTCTAATTTGCTCCAAAAGGCTCCAAAATGCATCCTTTTGCATACTTTGCCCTTACAACCTGAAAATACATAAAACTAGCTTAAAAGACTACTTTACTAAGGAAAAACACTATAAATGCACAAGAACAAGCTAAACTAAGGTGCGTAAATATGCTCCTATCAAATTCCCCCACACTTAGCTTTTGCTAGTCCTCGAGCAAAACAAAATGAAACAAAGTAAATAAACGAAGTAAACCAAGTAAAACACAACCTACACCTTCCAACAATCGCCTCAGGGATTTTCAATGCACATGACATGTTAAAAATCATCATTCCCACAGATTTTAGCCATCTTTATGCTCAAGCATTTACTTAATCATGGTCACTACTCATTAGTTCACAAATAACCAATTAAAACATGATTTTGAATGTAGTAACATGCCTTAGAGAATTTCCTCAATTCCTTACAAGATGTGCACTCTATTTTCACTCAGATTTTCTAACTCCACACCCTACACTTAATTATATGTGAGAAGATTGATGTAAATATAAAAACGAATGCTCACATATATGTATAACAAAGAAAGCACTTTTCGGAGTTACAAAGCATGTTTATCAATATGATCTCATGAATGGAATGCTACTACTTAGATGCGAGAACCAGTGACACCGTATTCTCGTACCAATTTTAAACTCCACAAATTGAAACACATAACACTCAAGATTAAAGTCAAGGGTTGTAACGGGGCTAGGGGTATTGGCTAACAAAGAAAGGTAAAGGATAAAACAAACGTTCTTTAAACAATAGTAAGCAAAGCAATGAACTTGATACTTAGAATTCACTTTAGAGTGCAGAAAATAACTTTAAACACAAAGGGGAATACACGTGCATACTTAGGGTCAAATGCAACGTTTTGGACCCTTT
Source organism: Pyrus communis (assembly GCF_041283825.1). Lineage (NCBI taxonomy): Eukaryota > Viridiplantae > Streptophyta > Magnoliopsida > Rosales > Rosaceae > Pyrus > Pyrus communis. The sequence continues at coordinate 13,707,629 of NC_142567.1, forward strand.
CTTCAATAACCAACAACTTAGAGCTCATTTTATGCTCTTTCAACTCCTTTTCATACTTTTCACAACTTGTTTCTTTTTTTTCTTCTTATTTTCCACGAATTTTTTTTTCTTTTCTTTCTCTCTTTTTTTTTTCCCTTTTCTTTGCCGTGCCTCATTCAAGACTTTGGCACACCTATATATCAAGAATCCTTCCCCCACACTTGTTTTCTACAATGCAATGATCAAAAGGAATTCATCTTTGAGTTATGCTTTTACTATGCTTCAAGAACAAAGGTATGGGTGGTCCTACTCTAGGCTAGGTGAGGATAATTGTGGGTTAACAAAGAAAGTAGGCTACACAAGGCTCAACGGGGTTAAATCCTACAAAACAAATGAAATAGGGAAATATGGCAATTTGGCTATGGTGGTCACTACACAACTTCATCTTGAATATGTGTTATGCAATTCAATAACATGTTTTGAATGAAATTGGCATGAGTTCTAGTATTTGGAACTAAATGATGAAACGCCTTCTAAGTAGTAACCAAGCAAAGAATAATGAGATCATGCAACGACTTTAGAAAACAAGAATGCACAGATTTTAACTCTCCAAATAAATGTTTAGGATCAAGTCTCACAAGGTTGTAGCATTAGTTTGAGTTCCTACCTTCAAGCATGTTACAAAAACTGATTTTTTTTTTTTTTTTTCTTTTTGATTACATGTGAAGTCATAAGTTATAACCACAACCAAGCATAACAAAGAGTAAATCAAACTTTCATCCATGTTAATCATTCTCTTTAACAGTCATGCAATTACAAACCGAATCCTCATCATTGTGTTGGAAGGTACCCTAAGACACAACAAACACACAAAAACAACTTAAAAACAACTCTTTTTGGGTTTTCAAAACAATTTTTTCAATTTTTTCTGGGATTTTCGGATTTTTAGAACAACAAATACTAAAACACACCAAAACAGCCTAAAAACACCTAAAAACAGCAAGAAACAACATTTGAAATTATGGGTGACAAAACCCTACGAATTTGCATCAAAACACTTTGGTTACCCCCCCCCACACTTAAATCAAACATTGTCCTCAATGTTTCAAGCATAGACTCACACAAACAAACAAACAAACAAAACAACATCTAACACCCTAACATGGCAGAAACAAAATCAACAACAAAGAGAAGAGTTTAGGAACGCAAATCTGGAATTGGAGTGCTTTCTCGGTCTTCCTTTGATGAATGGCATGGGTTGCCTCCCAAGTAGCGCTTTCTTTAACGTCTTGCAGCCGGACGAAGAACACGTTCAGGCACCATTGGTGCCCACGGCATGGAGTTGATCTTTGAATGGAAGGTGATACTTGAAATGATCCGGTAATGGTTTAAATTCAAGATAGGGTGCCTGAATCATCAACAACCTATTAGTATAAAAGGAAATTGAAATTGGAGGAGGTGGCTTACCTATGTCCTCCAACAAGAACTCAAGGATAAACACATCTTCTTTGAACGTTTCAGGAACTTTGCACTTGGACAGATTTGGTGTGAGGATTGTTCCTTGTCCTGTGTCATAAAATTCAACTTCTTTCGGGTTGTTTGCCTCAAGAACATCCTCTTTGACGAATTCTTGATATTCCATACTTTGCACCTTTGGAAGGGCTTCCAAGATGTCTTTTTCACTTTCTTCTTCCTTGGAATTCATGAACCTGCAAGGAATAGGGACATTGGGTGGAATAGGGTTAGAAAGAATTAAATTTGGAACAACCTTACCTATGGTGGGCGAATTGGGGTCTTGAGGTGGCTGCAGCAAAGGTGTTTCCACCCTTTCCGTGGCTTTGTCCAACTCCTCTTCCTCAAATTGCAATCTTTCGTCTTCCTTGTGATTTGATTTTGATGGTTGAGGGTCCGTTCCAACCTCTTTGCCACTTCCTAATGTGATAGCATTGGTGGTTTCAAATCCTCCCTGCGGATTTGCAATGGTTGAAATAGGGAGTTTGCCTTGGTATTGAAATTGTCCTACAAACTCCGCTATCTGCCCAATTTGCTTTTCCAAGTGATCCAACCTTTTGTCTCGATTTTGCATTGCTTTCTTTTGATTTTCTTGCCCCTGAGACAAATTGGTGAGTAACTTAATAAGCGTATCATTATACAAAGACGCACCTGAATTTGTTTGGGCAGGTTGTATATGAGGTTGTGGTGGCTGCATAGGGCTTGAATATAACTCCTCATACGGCTGCCAATATCCTTCTTGTTGAACTTTTTGAGATTCCCACCACATAGAGTTTGAATGATCACTCCAATCTGAATTGTACATGTTGGAAAACAAATTGTTCCTTGATTGATTATGATCTTGATAACCCCAAGTATTGACATTCTCCCAACTTCTTTGTGGACATAGATTTGCTTGATATTCTTGCCTATAAGGAGCACCAAATGTAGGGACACTTTGCATTGTGGACCCTTTAGCATACAGTGATAACTGACACGTAAGATTCGCTATTTGAGCTTGAAGATTAGCAATTGCCATGCCTTGCTTCTCTAGTACCTGAAACAAGAAACAAAACAAGATGAAGAATCTGGAATAAAATAAAACAAACGAAAATAAAACAATCCAAGGGATTAGCAAAGTTGCTAATCCCCGGCAACGGCGCCAAAATTTGATGCGAGAATTATACGCACACAAATTAAACCCTCTTTTTATCAATTGTAGTGAAGAATGTAAGTAGGGATCGTTCTGGACCGGGGATTAGGAGGGATTGTTAATCACTTGGAAACTGACTCAAATACGTAAAAACAAGTTTAAAACACTATACTAGACTCAAAGAATGCAAAACTAAACTTTAAAACACCAAAACAAACCAAAAGACTCAAAACAGCACTAAAACACTCAAAACTGCCTTAAAAACACAATCTGGGCAGTTTTGAACACTAGACACAACTTTGGACGAAAATTGGTTTTACTTTGACCTAAGACACTTAAAAACACAACTAAAGTGATTTCTAACTACTATGACTCAACAAAGTAAAGGGGGATTTGTTTTGGACGAATTTAAAAACAAAACAAACTTTTTAAATTAGAACAGATTGTAAAACGAATTTGATGGAATTGAATGGATGGGAAGCTAGCTAAGGGGTTCATCTCCACACATGTTATACTTGCATATAAAACGATTTCCAATTGCTTTTCAATAACCCATGAATTCTCAACGCCCCAAGTTAATTAGGTTCGCTTAAATTAACCTTCAGATTTTCCTAACGTTATTGAATTGGATGATTGCATACGACAACCCAAAACATTCCCCACAAGTCCCCTACATGATTGCATAATAGAGATACAAGCAAGAATCATTAAGTTCTATGAAAACCATAAGCATTGACGAAGCACTTGTTACTATGATTGCATGAAACTTATGCCAGGAATTTACTTAACGCGATTGAGATCATCAACCTTTACTACTTGTGAATATAATTCCATAACGATTAGGTGAAATTTCCTTATATCTTAGCATCCAATTTATGCATGATAATTAAGCGTGCACTCTCAACCAACACACACAAATCAATGTAATTCACATAGATAAGTAAATTGAATTCACAACTTATGAAACGCAATTAGAAGTAATCAAATCATATAGCAAGTATGTTCATGGTTTCGAATCCCCCCCTAGCCAAGGGGGGGTTTAGTTCCTCATACGCACAAAACAAAGAGAATTGAAATTAAACATTGAATTCAAAGGAAAAGAAACACCTAGAAATTCCAGCGACGCGAACTTGAATTGCATGAACTTCCGAGCTTCCTTCTCCTCCTCCTTGGTGCGGCAAAGGTCTAGGGACAGGTTTAGGGCCTTAGGTGTATGGATGCATGGTTATGGAGGGGTGTAGTAGTGTTTAGGGGAAGGGGATGGTGCGGCAAAGCTTAAAACTAAGGAGAAAGGTGTTTGGTGGCTGCGGCAAGGGTGTGGAGAGGGTTGGACGAATTTCTGGAATTAATGAATGTGTATGAGAGGTGGTGATCTGATCTAGGGGTTAATATGAGTATATATAGGCACTTAAAACCCTAGGGTAATCAGATATGGACTTGAATAACCCAAATCCACAAGGAAATAGGCTTAGAAATCAGAAATAGAAAGGGATAATGCTTCCTAGGTGCAGCAGGTAAGGAGATAAGGTGATAAGGCTTCTAGAATGCCTTGCAAGGCAAGGGAAATCAGCTTTCTAGAAGGATTTGGGGCGCCACTTTTGTAGGAGATAAGATAAGGTTCCTAGAATCATGTTTTAAGGGCCAAATTTGTAGGGAAAAAGAGATAAGGGTGCAGCACCTTTGTAGGGATAATGTTAGGGCTTCTAGAAAGCCTAAAAACTAAGGGGATTTGGATAAAACCCACGGCAAAGATAGGATAGGGCATCTAAGGCTTCTAGAAACCCTCCAAGATAAGGTAAAGTGCATGGCATCCCTATAGGATTAGGATAAGGTGTCCTAAATGGATAAGGTGCCCTAAATGGATAACGACTCCTCATTGCACTTGGAAACTTTGCCTATTAGGATTAGGAAACCTTGTCTTCATCATTCCTTCTTCATCTTGGACTCCTTTTCCTTCTTGGACTTGGAAAACTTCTTTGTTGCTTCACTTGAGACCATTTGGATTTTGACTTTCCTTCATCAAGTAGGAAACCTTATTTGAGTAGGAATCTTCATTCTTCTAGGAATCCTAATTCAACTAGGAAACCCATTTTAACTAGGAATCCTAATTCAACTAGGAAACCATCTTCCATCATGGACTTTCCTACTTCAACTAGGAAACCTTCTTCAAGTAGGAATCATCATCTTCAAGTCTTCAATTTTGTCCATCCTCTTGGCTCCAAGCATATGATGTCCATTCCAAGCTCTAATTTGCTCCAAAAGGCTCCAAAATGCATCCTTTTGCATACTTTGCCCTTACAACCTGAAAATACATAAAACTAGCTTAAAAGACTACTTTACTAAGGAAAAACACTATAAATGCACAAGAACAAGCTAAACTAAGGTGCGTAAATATGCTCCTATCAATCTTTGATTGTATCTTTATTGTGCTTTTCACGTAAAGGACTTTTGGAGAATGTTGTGAATTGCGTTGCGCTAACCCATCCAATTCATTAACTTAAGGAAAACTTGACGGTTAATTTAAGCGGACCTAATTGACCCGGGGCGTTGAGAATTAATGATTTGTTGAAATGCAATTGGAAATCGTTTTATTATGCAAGTATAACATATGTGGAGATGAACCCCGTAGCTAACTTTCCATCCATTTGTTCTTTTTTTTTCTTGTTTCTGTTTTCATGTTTAATTTAACTTGTTATTCAATTATGTTAAACATGTGAAACTAATTTCTTTTTAGTTAGAGGCGAATTTGAAGCCATGGACATATGTTGGTTATGATTTGATTTACTCCAGTTATGAATTCATGAACTTTAGATGTGGGTTACTTTTCTGTTTTGATTAAGAACTTGTTTATGTATGTGGGTTGAGGGTCGACACTTAATTTGCATGCCTAAGACTTGATGCTAGGATATAAGGGAATTTCACCTAATCGTTATGAACTTATATTCATGAGTAGTAAAAATCGCTAGTCACGATTGTGTTTAGTAAACCCTAGGCTGGATTAACATGCGTATTCCATAGTTATGAATGCCTAGTCAATGTTTATGATTTCCGTTGAACTTAATGATCTTTGTTGAATGTCTCTATCATGCGTATTCCATGTGAGAGACTTTGATTAGGAATAATTTGGTTGTAATGCGTATCCCATTCAATCCATTGAATCTAGGGAAATCTGAAGGTTAATTTAAGCGGACCTAATTAACTTGGAGCATTGTCATTCATCGTTTGTTGAAGTCATAACTGGGAGTCAAATTATATGCTTATGTTCATGTGTGGATAAGGAACCCTCTAACTAGTTTTTCTTCATTCTATTCCATCAATTTCGTTTGTACAATCTGTTTTGTTTCCAAGTTTCTATTTTAGTTTAATTTCGTCCAAAACCAATCCCCCATTTATTTTAAAGTGTTAGATTAGTTAGAAATACATTTATTTTGTGTTTTTACGTTTTTTTGAGTCAAATCCAAGTGATTAACAATCCCTCCTAATCCCCGGTCCAGAACGATCCCTACTTATACATATACTACAATTTGACGAAAAGAGGGTTTAATTTGTGTGCGTAAAAATCTCGCATCAAATTTTGGCGCCGTTGCCGGGGTGGTGATGATAAGTGATAAGTGATTAAGTGATATGATATGTGGTGATGATAAGTGATAAGTGCATGTGGGTTAACTAATGAAGGAAATGCATGTGCAATGACAATGTGTTAGAATGGATGTGTGTTATGCATGGCATGATTGGGATTAGGAAAGGTTTAAATGTCCTAAAACTAAAGAGAACAAGGTTCCAACACTTTGGCTCCAATTAGGTCTTCAATTTCGTCCAACACTTTGGCTTCAAGCATAAGCTATCCGTCCTTAGCCCAAAAGTGCTCCAAAAGTCTCCAAAATGCATCTTTTTGCTCCTTTAGCCCTTTGGACCTACAAACACACGAAAATAGCTTAAAGTACTAAAATAACTAAAGAAACATAACGTAAATGTACGAGAACAAGCCATTTAAGTCGCATAAATATGCTCCTATCAAATACCCCCACACTTAGCTTTTGCTAGTCCTCGAGCAAAACAGAAAAACAAAACAAAAAGAACAAAACACAACCTACACCTTCCAACAATCGTATCAGGGACTTCCAATGCACATGACAAGTTAAAAATCATTATTCTCACAGATTTGAGCCATCTTTACACTTAAGTACATTCTTAATCATAGTCACCACATACTAGTTCACAATTAAGCAATTAAAACACATTTCAAATGTAGTAACATGCCTTTAGAGAATTCCCTCAATTTCTTACTAGATGTACTCTCGTTTTTCACACAGATTTTCTGACTACACACCCTACACTAGGTATATGTGAGAAGATTGATGTAAACATGTAGACGAACACTCACATATGTTATAATAAGGAAAGCATTTTCTGGAGTTAATAAGCATGTTTAGATATGATCTCATGAATGGAATGCTACTACTTAGACGCGAGAACCAGTGACACCATAAGCTCATACCAAGTTCAAACTCCACAATTGAAATACATAACACTCAATATAGAAGTCAAAGGGTAGTAACGGGGCTAGGGTATTGGCTAACAATGAAAGGTGAAGGATAAACAAACATTCTTAAAGCAATAGTGAACAAAGTATTGAATTAGGCACTTAGAATTCCCTTAAGAACGCAGAAGTCAACTTTGAACACCCAAGGGAAAATCACACAAAACTTAGGGCCATATTCAACTTTTTGGACCCTTTCTTCAACCATCAACGCTCGTGAGTTCATTCTTACTTATTTTCACTCCTTTTTTTTTTTTTTTTTCCTTTTCTTCTTCTTTTTCTTTTGAATCTCAAAACATACATATAAACGTAAGAACAAACTTTTACTCCCCCACACTCATTTTCTTGCATAATGTAACTCAAAAGGAATTCATTTAAGTCATGCTCACTAAACTTTAAGAACAAGGGTATAGGAAAGTCCTACTCTAAGCTAGGTAAGGGGTGATGTGGGTAAACAAGGAATAAAGGCAAAACGAGGCTCAACGGGGTTAAAACTTACAACAAATCCCTCCTAATCCCCGGTCCAGAACGATCCCTACTTATACATATACTACAATTTGACGAAAAGAGGGTTTAATTTGTGTGCGTAAAAATCTCGCATCAGCGGGCCCGGGAAGTGGTCCCCCCCGGGCCGGGATGTGACAATAATAGGGCTTCAAATGATGCCCATTCACCTTGAATTCTTGGCCATTCCTCAAGCTTTGGATTTGTACTGCGCCATATGGAAAAACATTAGTAACAACAAAAGGCCCAATCCATTTAGAACGTAACTTACCAGGAAATAAACAAAGGCGAGAATTAAAAAGTAAAACTTTTTGCCTTAGGGAGAATGTTTTGCTTCGGATCATCTTGTCATGGAAAGCTTTGGTTTTTTCCTTGTAAATGCAAGCATTCTCATATGCTTCACGCCTAATCTCCTCAAGTTCATTCAATTGCAACTTTCTATGCATTCCAGCCGCATCCATGTCCATGTTGAATGTCTTGATCGCCCAATGAGCCTTGTGTTCTAACTCCACAGGGAGATGACATGGCTTGCCATAGACTAGCTGAAAAGGGGACATCCCTATGGGTGTCTTGTAAGCCGTTCTATAAGCCCATAATGCATCCTCCAAACGCACGCTCCAATCTTTTCTTGTTGGTCCAACGGTCTTCTCCATGATTTGCTTGATTTCTCTATTGGCCACCTCGGCTTGGCCATTAGTTTGAGGATCGTAAGGTGTTGAAACCTTATGTGTGACTTGATACTTCTTGAGCAATGCCTCTATGGTACGATTGCAAAAGTGAGACCTCCATCACTAATAAGCACTTGAGGTATCCCAAATCTAGCAAAAATGTTAGTCTTTATAAAATCTGCAACAACTCTAGAATCATTAGTACGGGTGGCCTTGGCTTCCACCCATTTTGAGACATAATCCATCGCAAGAAAAATATAAGTAAAACCAAACGAAGATGGGAAAGGGCCCATGAAATCAATGCCCCAAACATCAAAAATTTCAACATTAAAGATGGGTTTTTGAGGCATTTGGTCCCTTGCACCTATATTTCCCATTCGTTGACAACGATCAGAAGTTAAACAAAAAGTTCTAGCATCTTCAAAGATCGTAGGCCAATAAAAACCACATTCTAACACTTTAAGGGCAGTGCGTTGTGTGCCAAAATGTCCACCACATGCATAAGTGTGACAAAAGGTTAGAATCGAATTAAACTCACAATCATGCACACAACGACGCACAATCTGATCTGCACAAAACTACCACAAATATGGGTCATCCTATACATAAAACCGTGTCTCTTTCTTTAATTTATTACGTTGGTGCCTAGCTATGGTACTTGGTGATAGGAGCATATTTATGCTACTTAGTTATGTTGTTTCCTTGCATTTAGTTACTTAATTACTATCTATTTTAGTCTTTTAAGTTATTTTCGTATGTTTTTAGGTCCTAATGGCAAAAGGAGCAAGAAAGTGCATTTTGAGGCTAAATGGAGCAGTTTTGGGCATGGATTGGATAGCTTAACCATGGAACAAAGAGGATGGACGAAATTGAAGTCAAGAAGGGCTAGGAAAGGCTACAAATCTGGAGAAAGAAGTCCAAATGCAAAGAAGATAAGGAAAGAGAAAGAAATAAGGAACCTTATCCAAATTTCCTTATCTTATCCACACCTTATCCAACCTTATCTTATCTTATCCTATCCTAATCTTTTCCTACCTTAATTCCAACTTCAAAGAGGACTCATTTTCACATTAAATCACCTAAATATCAAGTTCTAGAAGTCCTATTTTCTTGCATTAAGTTTATGCCACATGTAACCCTTCTAGAAGTTCTAGAATCTGCCACAAGGACCATTCCTTGTCCTCCTTGGAATCTGATTGAAAGTATCCTTGTTCTTTGGTGATTTGGAGTCCTAATTCCTCTCATTTTCAGCCCAAATTCGTGCCTTCCCTTCACCCTATAAATACATGATGCCACAACACTCATAAAGCACCACCCTCTACCACAAATTCACACCACACCATCCACCACACCTCAAGAGCCTAAATTCACACAAATCCCCATTGTTGGCAGCAAGGAAGGAAGAAGGAGCCACCTGGAGTGTTTCTAGGTGTATTCTATCTTTGTTTTTAATGTTTAAGTTTAATTATCTTTGTTTTGCGAACATGTGGAACTAATTTCTTTTTAGTTAGAGGTGAATTCGAAGCCATGATTATATGTTTTATATGAATTGATTACGTCCAGTTATTGTTTCTTAAGGCATGAATGTGATTTGCTTATCTAAGTTATTAAAACTTGTTTATGTATGTGGGTTGGGGGTCGACACTTAATTTGCATGCATGAATTTGATGCTAAAGTAAAAGGGGGTTTCATGTCAGAGTTATTCATGTATATTCACAAGTAGTGGAGGTTGCTAGTCACAATCGTGTTAAGTAAATCCTTGGTATGAGTCTCATGTGTTTCATAGTGATGAATGCCTTGTCAATGCTTATGATTTTCACAAAACTTAATGACTTTTGATATGTATCTTTATTATGCGTTTCATATAGAGAACTTGAGAAAGATAATTTGGTTGTGATGCGTATTCCATCTAATTCAATGAAATAATAACTGGAAATTGGTTCATATGCATATGTGTCATTCATAGTCTAAAGGAATAATAACTGGAAATTGGTTCATATGCATATGTGTCATGTGTGGAGAATTGAAGGAAAAATTTTGTCCTAGCTAAGAACATGCATGAACATTTGAATACATAGGCATACTAATAACACTTTAAAGTAGGCATGCATTCAAAAACAATTCATAAAACCCATGACTTTCAAAACCTAGTATATGGTGAACCATAAGACTCTTTAACAATATTAAAGAGAATAAGAATTTAGAGATTCTTTACCCTTGAAGCTCATCCTTGATTGCACAAGGGATTCACCCAAGTGGAGGGCCTTCAAGTCACCTCCTTGCTCCTTGGATCTTCCTTGTGATTTCCTCCCTTTTAGTGCTCCTTTTTCTTCTTTGAGGATTTGAGGATTTGTTCTCCAAAACACCAAAAGTTTGGTGTCTCTAAGTCTCCACACCAAAGATGTTGTGTGAAGATGAAAATGGATGACTTAGGGAAGAAAGATTGCTAGATGTTCCTCACCTAAGATGGCCGGCCTCTATGTAGAAAATGAGAGAATAATTTTCACCCAAATTCAATTAGAAAACCCTTGGGATGAAATGGTTATAAAGATGTATTTATACCACCTCACAATGGAGTGGCAAACTTGCAATTAAGCCAAGTTCACTACCCTCCACCCTTATGGCCGGCCATATGTTGTTATTGGGCTTAATTGCCCATTTTGTTTTAGTTGTCATACAACTTAAACATAATGGGCCTTGTGGACCAAAACGTTTTTGCGCCCCGAAGCCCAAAACTAACTTAAACGCCTAATACGAACGTTTCGTATAATTAATTAACTATTTAATTAATCTTGACCATTCTTCAATTAAACCATTTAATTGCTTATCCATTTCATATAATTTCTTCACTTATATCCTTACTCGGTGTACGATCCATTAGGTTCCAATTAGCTAGGTAGTGGGCGATGTTACTCTTAACGATCGATTGTGAATTGAAACCACATTTCAATTCTCCCTTAAAATTAGTGTTTGCTAATCTTTAGGGCTTCCACAAACCATGGGTGACGCCTAGCAGCATGTCATGGTTACCCAAGCTAAGTAGAAGTGGTTGGAGAACCTATCCAGTTACAACTACAATGCAATACGGTCCTTCTCTAATACAATACTCTTAATCACATTGTTTAAGTGATAGTTTGTTTCATGTCTACTATCCAATGTGATACTTCTCTATATGATTCAATTGAATAAGATTTGGAACATCTTCCTTAGTCATATTCATATGCTTTGGCCAAAGACTCTCGAATCATATCTTAGAGTATTCTCCTTCCATCATGGAAGGTTAGAGATCCCTTGTTGTACATTCATATGTCTACATGACTAGATAGCTTGACCCCAACAATGCCGTGGACACTCCAATGGAATGCCGTTGACATAATCAAAGATCAAGGACCTAACCATTAGACATCAATGATGCCTCAGGTCAAAGGACTACTTTGCATATTGCAACTATTGAGTTCTCACATGACATGTATGTTCGAACTCTCGTTTGATCGTTGTTCAGTGTACTCGATTACTCTTTCGAGCACCTATGTGTTTGCCTTAGTGTCCAACACCAAATGACTTGAGACTAGTTCATACTCACGCTTGAGTCGACATAACACATACTAACCTTAGCGGATTGTCAATGCCCAATTGGCAATCCTATGGCTAGGAACGTTTTAGGAATGAACATAAGAGAAAGGTCTCGTTAATTTAACTAACTTAAATCACTTGTCTCTTAGATCAAATACATTCCTTGGATTCCCTTATTGCTTAAACACAAGATACTATAAATAGTGATTAACAATAAGCTTTGCCCTCTATTAAAAGTTTAACACAATAAGTATTCCAAAAAGCTATTACATCAAATGAGTGGCTTTGTGGGCATACTTCCAACAATCTCCCACTTGCACTCAAAGCCATCTTCCCATGTATCTAATACCCATCTTTTCCATATGACGGTCAAGTTGGATTTGAGACATTGGCTTCGTTAGTGGATCTGCTACGTTATCGGCTGAAGCAACTTTGAGGATGTTGACTTTCCCTTCGGCAGCATATCTTCTAATGATATTAAAGCGCCTATCAAAATGCTTGTTCTTTTGATGTGCCCTGGGTTCCTTGGCTTGAGCTATCGCCCCACTATTATCACAGTACAAAGTTACTGGTGATGTAATGGTTGGAACCACTCCAAGTTCAGTGATGAACTTCTTCATCCAGAACGCTTCTTTGCCGGCTTCAGCTGCAGCGACATATTCAGCCTCTGTCGTGGAATCAGCAATTACACTTTGTTTCTTGCTTTTCCAGCTGACAGCCCCACCATTCAGAGTGAATACATATCCGGAGTTGGAACTTCTATCATCGACGTCAGATTGGAAATCTGCGTCTGTATAGCCTTCCACTCTCAACTCTGTCGCTCCTCCATAAATGAGGAACATGTCCTTAGTTCTTCTTAAGTACTTAAGGACCGTCTTGACAGCTGCCCAGTGTTCTGATCCTGGGTTAGATTGATATCGACTAGTAATGCTCACAGCATATGCGATATCAGGCCTTGTGCATATCATGGCATACATAAGACTTCCTATGGCGGAAGCATAAGGAATCATATTCATATGCCGTATCTCTTCAGGAGTCTTAGGTCCCATGGACTTAGAAAGATGAATTCCATGTCTTACAGGAAGAATACCTTTCTTAGATTGCTCCATCTGGAACCTACTTAGCACCTTATCAATGTACATAGATTGGGATAATCCAATTAATTTTCTGGATCTATCACGATAGAGCTTTATCCCAAGTACATAAGACGCATCTCCTAAATCTTTCATGTGGAAGGTTTTGGACAACCACACTTTTACAGAAGAAAGTACTGCAGTGTCATTCCCGAATAGTAATACGTCATCTACATATAACACTAGGAATACAACTGCTTCCCCAACGACTTTTTGATAAACATAATTGTCGTCTTCGTTTTGAGTAAAACCAAACGATTTGATTTCAGTATCAAAACGAATGTTCCAGCTCCTGGAGGCTTGCTTAAGTCCATAAATGGACCTTTGAAGCTTGCATACCTTAGTCTTTTCAGACTTGGACACGAAACCTTCGGGTTAAGCCATATAAAGCTCTTCCTCTAGGTAGCCGTTCAGAAAGGCTGTCTTCACGTCCATTTGCCAGATTTCATAATCATGGTACGCAGCTATAGCAAGCAAAATCCGAATGGACTTAATCATGGCTACAGGAGAAAAGGTTTCTTCATAGTCAATCCCTTCTCTTTGCCTGTAACCCTTGGCTACTAGTCTAGTCTTATAAGTCTCCACGTTCCCATCAACGCCTATTTTCCTCTTGAAGATCCATTTGTTTCCAACAGGTACTATACCTTCTGGAGGGTCTACAAGAGTCCAGACTTGATTTTGATTCATGGAATCCATCTCGGATTTCATGGCCTCTTGCCATCTCTTTGAATCAATGTCGGACATTGTTTCAGTGTAGTCTCTAGGGTCTTCCTTTGTGTCATTGTCACCTAGAAGGTGCAATTCCGCAAAGTCATTGTCTAAGCCATACCTTCTAGGTGGCTTATTGACCCGTTCAGATCTACGTGGAGCTAGGGGTTCAGGAACAGGGTTGTCAACATGTCGTGTGCTTGTTTGTGGTTCATCATTAATCTCATTAATTTCCATCGTTTTACTTATAGTTTCTTTGAGAACAAATTCGTCCTCTAGAAACTTAGCAGTTCTGGCGACAAAGACTTTCTGGTCGTCAGGATGGTAGAACTCATATCCCATAGTTTCTCTAGGATATCCCACAAAATAGCACCTTTCTGATCTCGCTTCAAGCTTAGTAGCTTCAAGCTTCTTGACATATGCTTCACAACCCCAAATCTTAATGTGATTAAGACTTGGCTTTCTACTATGCCATATCTCATAGGGCGTTTGTGAAACTGATTTGGAAGGTACTCTATTAAGCAAGTAAGCTGCTGTATATAGAGCATATCCCCAGAATGTTACTGGCAGATCAGCGGAACTCATCATAGAACGAACCATGTTCATCAAGGTTCGATTTCTCCTTTCAGAAACTCCATTAAGTTGTGGAGTTCCCGGTGGAGTCCACTGTGATTTTATTCCACACTCTTTGAGATAATCTAGGAATTCATTACTCAGATATTCACCCCCTCGATCTGATCTTAGGATTTTTATCTGTTTCCTAGTTTGCTTCTCAACTTCATTCTTGAATTCTTTGAACCTTTCAAAGGATTCTGACTTGTACTTCATAAGATACACATAGCCAAACCGAGAGTGATCGTCGGTGAATGTGATATAGTAGGAGAAACCTCCTCTCGACGTAGTAGACATAGGTCCACATACGTCAGTGTGGATTAACCCTAGAATTTCAATGGCACGCTCTCCTTTCCCAGTGAATGGAGATTTGGTCATCTTCCCTTTCAAACAGCATTCACAAGTACCCATCTGGTCATTACCTAATGGGCGGACATATCCGTCTTTCGACATCTTGCAAATCTTTTCAAGGTTCACATGTCCAAGTTTAAGATGCCACATCCTTTCTTGGTTAACTTCTTCTCTAGCCCTTTTGGGTTTTGAGGTATTCCCGCTTTCAATACAGTGCATCCCACTATTCGTCTCTAGGTGAAAAAGTCCCTCTATCATATTACCATGAGAGATAATACGACCGTTCAAGTATAAAGTGCAACTCATTTTGTCAAACAATACTGAGTGCCCATCTCGTAAAAGCTTAGAGATAGAAATCAAATTCTTTATACATGAAGGAAAATATAAACAATTTTTAAGTTCCAGGACTTCCCCAGAGGGTAGGTTAAGCATGTAGGTGCCTATTGCTTTTGCAGAGATTTTAGCGCCGTTCCCAACTCGCACAACCATCTCCCCATTGCGTAGTGTCTTGCTCCCTACTAGTCCCTGCATCGTATTACAGATATGTTGACTAGCGCCTGAATCAAATATCCAGGAATTGGAGCTTACTGTAAAAGCACTTTCTATGACCGAAATAGTCTCTTCAAAAGTTCGTGTCATAAGGCTCACAATGCGCACCCTGTATTTCTTCTTCCAACGTTCATCCCTTCCACAATGAAAGCATGTTCCTTTGGATTTCTTTGCCTTCTTCTTACGTAACCTTTTCCTTGTTTTTGCATTCTCACTCCCACTGTCCTTTTTGAAACCCTTTTCAAATTTACAGCACATGTCAATCATCTCGTTAAAAGTATGATCGAATCTATTCACTTTATAGTTTACAATAAACTTAGTGAAATCATCCGAGAGATATGCAAGGAAAAAGTCTTGGGCCATTTTGTCAAGTATAATGGTGGGTAGTATTTTAGGCATGTCGTTAACTACATAACATAACAGAAATCGTATTAGATTGTTGATTAACTACTTGATTGGGTCTTGAATCAAATAGTACCACCCACTATTTTTGGCAAACTCCATATCCCTCAATGGAATTCGAGAGTTATATTGAACTCTTAGCGGGGCATGGGAGACTCACCATTACCAAGCCCACCTCACGATGATACGATGTTGGTTAGCAAAAATAATGATGAGAGAATAACGCTTTACTCATTTACAACGTTTGTAATTACCCATCTTATTTGGCCTCTAGAGAATGTTGCCTCACGATGATACGATGTTGGCACTATTGCACTTAGTTAAGTTATTCCCACCATGCTTAGTTCATGTAGGGGTTCAAGAATAACCTCACGATGATACGATGTTGGCTATCCTCGTTGCCTACACTTACCTCATCATATGTTTATGGACTCCTCCTGAGTGTAAGCATGCACTTTGTACTCCCCCATGATAGGGTGAAGCCGGTGTACAAGTCACAAACGATTGGAGCCCATCACGGTGGAAGGCCTACGAAGAAATGTTCAAAACATCTCTCGTTTATCAACTTAATATTCGTTTGTTGAGGGAGTAGTTTTGGGCTACATCAAAACATTTTAATCATATTAAAAGAACATGGCCCTATCATAACTATTGGTCCAAGTTAATATGATTTAGTAGCATATAATACTCCCACTGTTTCGTTGAAACAAGCGAGACTATATGGAACTACTAACGAACGCATTGCATCCTCATATGGACTATATAGTCATATTAGGTTTTAGGATGATTATGAACCGTTTGATTTGATCCAACACGAACCTTGTGTTGGACCTTGGGTTTAAGGTAGATAGTTGTTGATTTTAGTTACGCGTTTAATCCAATTAAACCGTTATTTCCTATTGGGCGTTGGACCCAACTATTCCAATTTGCATACATATAAACAAAGAGGAATACATGAAATAATAAGAAGGGCTTATGCCCTTTTACAACACAAATAATGGGCTTATGCCCTTTACAACAAATTGAAGGACTTATGCCCAATACAACAACTTGAATTAATCAAATTACATTCAAATCTACATTACTTAAAACCCAAGCATTCATAATGTAAATCGGCCAATCACATAGCTCAATTATCGAGGCATTTGGTTCATAATCACCCTTTTCTTAATTAACTAAATTTGTGACATCCCGTCCCGAAAATATCGGAAATGTGCTTAGGAAATGACCTTTTTACCCCTAGTTGGTTTTCGTATTATTGTTTTTGGTTACTTTGTGTGGTGTTGGCAAGCTTTGGGCCACACACACACACCTGCACATACACTGTCTCTCTTCACCCTCTCTCTGTCTCTGTCCCGTGTCTCTCTCTCTCTCCCTTTCTTCTTCTTCTTCTTCCAAAAACGTACGGACCAACACACATACCCCTCAAACTGTGGTGGATCGAGGAAACCAAGGACACATTTGAGCTCGTGAGGTCGAGGGGAACACAACCGTAGCATTTTCAGGTGAGAAACACATCGTTTTCACGTCGATTCAACGATGTCCGTTTTGAGTACTGTTCATGCAAAATTTATACATTAAGTTTTTGGGTTTTCTAAGCTCGTAGTTGTGTTTGTGAGGTTCCCAGGAGCCTCGGAGTACTTCGTTGGACGAATTTGGACATCGGGATCGTCCTGCTCGAAGTTGGCCGGTTTTGGAGAATTTGCATAGGTATAATCTCTTAGTTTTAGCCCTTAAAACTTGTTGGGACATGTTCTACTAGTCTAGGGCTTTCATTGGGTCCAAGAATCACGAAAAACGGTCGAGAAACGAGCGAGAAAACCCTAGTTGCAGGTTTTCCCAGTTTCCGGCGCCGGCGACGTCGCCGGCGTTCGAATGAAGAAGGCGACGGAATATTCCGTCAATTCTGACGGAATATTCCTAACGCCGTTAACGGATCCGGTTAGTTTTAACGGAATATTCCGTCAGTTTAACGGAATATTCCTGACGGCGTCTGTTGACACCGTCAGTGTGCCTGGCACGTGGCCGCGCGTGGCGGGCGCGTAGGTCCGTGCCTGTGCTGGCGCGTGGGGGCGCGTGCGGGGTCCAAAAATTTTTCTAAAAATATGGTTGTGATCCTGAGGTTGTGTAGAGCACATGGGTATATTCATTTGTCCATTTTGAGCAATGTATGAGAAGTTATTACGAGAAACGGGTTATGTGCTTTAAAGTTAACGTTTTTATAGTTGTTTCGCATTTAGGTGACACGTACCCAGAGGACGAGCGTGCACACGCGAGACAGGGGGGCTACGACCCTTCTACATACCAGTGAGTGGGCTTTTGTTTTCCGTATATACCTATATACATCTATATTCCCAGAAATTGAATTAAAAAGGGTTATTTGCCTTATGCCATGCATGTTATTGTTATCGTTTATGCATCATTGCACGCATTAGTAGTGGCATACATATATATGCATATTGGGTGCTGTGGACGCACAGGTAAGTGCCAGGTAAGTGGTAAGCATATTTACTTTCAGCAGTAGTTTGAGAGACTTAGAGAGCTCATAACCTGCACCCCCGGTGTTAGTGCTCCCGCCCAGAGTAGGGCACAGTCCTTCACGTGATGTTCACCTCCCGCACCACACGCTCAGCTTGGATCCAAGTTAGGTGCATAGGCCTGTCGTACAGACCACATTAGGTGGTTCCGACTCGTAGGTGACCCGCGATTATTCGCACAGCCTTCACGTGATCGTAGCACTAGAGCGTATATATGTATTACACCCAGGCCTGTCGTACAGACCTCCTAGAGTGGTTCCGACTCGTGGGCAGGTTCAGTTGTTGAGTTTGAGATTGAGCTCTATATGCAGCCGTACAGGTCACGTTAGGTGACTCCGGCTGCCAGATGTTATGTTATTGATATGATTCATACCTGAGCACATACATTTCATTACGAGGTTTTGACATGGCATATCTTGAGCATGATTGGCATACCCTTGAGCATGTTGGGCATATCTATACATACGTACATATGTTTATTTACTGGGAAGTATACAGGTTTTACGGTGAGGGGTTAGAATGTATTTTATGAAATGGTTTTCAAAGAGCTTTGTTTTTGCCCACTCACGCTTTTGTTTTGCGCCCCTCCATGTTCTAGTTGCTTAGCCGTTGCGGTGGTTTCCCTTGAGAGCTTTTCGGCGTTCTGACAGACACTCCACATTGTAGGGTCGCCTTCGGGAGTACTACTGTTGCCGTTTTATTTGGACTGCTATAGACCTGCTCTGAATTTGTATCGCACTAACTAGCACTTATTCTAGTATTTGTATGCTAGTTTTTAATTATTCGTACCTTTATATTACTACTTACTAGCTTCCGCACGTGCACATGGCTACGTCACCTTTGAGTGACGGCCAGCACGCTCCGATCTCGGTCGGGGTGTGTCAAAATTAACTAAGAAATCAACTTTAAACAATTGGTTTTTGGATCCATAGAATTGATTTAAATGGAACTAAATATAATGAAAATCCAATTCTCATTAAAGAGACAAAACAATTTTTGTTCTCATTTTATTTGGGCCATTTTGCAAAAACACAAACTTTTGGGCCAAAATACAAATACACAAAAGTATCAAAACTTTATTTAATTGCACAAAAGCACCCCACTAGAGGGGTGGCCGGCCAAGGATAGTATCATAGAGATTTTTGATAAAAAGAATTTTGTAAGTGGATTTTGGTGGGTGAGATTAAAGATGGTGGGGATGGTTTGAAAAGAAAATATATCTTTGATATAATTAAAACCATTTAATCATTTCTTACCAACAATCATCATCCATCAACTAATATTCAAAAATATATCTTTGACATAATTAAAGCCATTTAATCATTTCTCACCAATAATCATCACCCATCAACTAATAATCAAAACTTTATGTAAAACATAAAACTTTTGAATCAAAACTTCAAAACTTTTTGTTCTTGATAAGAACTTCAAGAAATATGAAGAACATACATGAAAACTCATAATAGCTCCATGGATGTTTTCTTTCACCAAAAACTCAAATTTTCACAACTCAAAAGAGGGTTAATATCCTAGGGTACTTAGGGGTTCCAAAAAGCACTTTAAAACCATTTTAACAAGCCTAACATGAACCCAAAAAATCACCCTTTGGATTTGGCCGAAAATCCCAAAACACTTGGCACCAACTTTTAGTTCCATTATTCATGCTTTAATGAACTACATCTACAACATTTGAGATGCTAAATTTTCAAACAAAATTTATATTCAAAGCAAGAACAAAGCTTGTAACATTTACAACATTTAAATCACATATTATGAAAAATCACAAAACCCAAAAGGATCCACCATAAACTAGGCCTAGGCTCTTGATACCACTTGAAGGAAAAATTTTGTCCTAGCTAAGAACATGCATGAACATTTGAATACATAGGCATACTAATAACACTTTAAAGTAGGCATGCATTCAAAAACAATTCATAAAACCCATGACTTTCAAAGCCTAGTATATGGTGAACCATAAGACTCTTTAACAATATTAAAGAGAATAAGAATTTAGAGATTCTTTACCCTTGAAGCTCATCCTTGATTGCACAAGGGATTCACCCAAGTGGAGGGCCTTCAAGTCACCTCCTTGCTCCTTGGATCTTCCTTGTGATTTCCTCCCTTTTAGTGCTCCTTTTTCTTCTTTGAGGATTTGAGGATTTGTTCTCCAAAACACCAAAAGTTTGGTGTCTCTAAGTCTCCACACCAAAGATGTGTGAAGATGAAAATGGATGACTTAGGGAAGAAAGATTGCTAGATGTTCCTCACCTAAGATGGCCGGCCTCTATGTAGAAAATGAGAGAATAATTTTCACCCAAATTCAATTAGAAAACCCTTGGGATGAAATGGTTATAAAGATGTATTTATACTACCTCACAATGGAGTGGCAAACTTGCAATTAAGCCAAGTTCACTACCCTCCACCCTTATGGCCGGCCATATGTTGTTATTGGGCTTAATTTCCCATTTTGTTTTAGTTGTCATACAACTTAAACATAATGGGCCTTGTGGACCAAAACGTTTTTGCGCCCCGAAGCCTAAAACTAACTTAAACGCCTAATACGAACGTTTCGTATAATTAATTAACTATTTAATTAATCTTGACCATTCTTCAATTAAACCATTTAATTGCTTATCCATTTCATATAATTTCTTCACTTATATCCTTACTCGGTGTACGATCCATTAGGTTCCAATTAGCGAGGTAGTGGGCGATGTTACTCTTAACGATCGATTGTGAATTGAAACCACATTTCAATTCTCCCTTAAAATTAGTGTTTGCTAATCTTTAGGGCTTCCACAAACCATGGGTGACGCCTAGCAGCATGTCATGGTTACCCAAGCTAAGTAGAAGTGGTTGGAGAACCTATCCAGTTACAACTACAATGCAATACGGTCCTTCTCTAATACAATACTCTTAATCACATTGTTTAAGTGATAGTTTGTTTCATGTCTACTATCCAATGTGATACTTCTCTATATGATTCAATTGAATAAGATTTGGAACATCTTCCTTAGTCATATTCATATGCTTTGGCCAAAGACTCTCGAATCATATCTTAGAGTATTCTCCTTCCATCATGGAAGGTTAGAGATCCCTTGTTGTACATTCATATGTCTACATGACTAGATAGCTTGACCCCAACAATGCCGTGGACACTCCAATGGAATGCCGTTGACATAATCAAAGATCAAGGACCTAACCATTAGACATCAATGATGCCTCAGGTCAAAGGACTACTTTGCATATTGCAACTATTGAGTTCTCACATGACATGTATGTTCGAACTCTCGTTTGATCGTTGTTCAGTGTACTCGATTACTCTTTCGAGCACCTATGTGTTTGCCTTAGTGTCCAACACCAAATGACTTGAGACTAGTTCATACTCACGCTTGAGTCGACATAACACATACTAACCTTAGCGGATTGTCAATGCCCAATTGGCAATCCTATGGCTAGGAACGTTTTAGGAATGAACATAAGAGAAAGGTCTCGTTAATTTAACTAACTTAAATCACTTGTCTCTTAGATCAAATACATTCCTTGGATTCCCTTATTGCTTAAACACAAGATACTATAAATAGTGATTAACAATAAGCTTTGCCCTCTATTAAAAGTTTAACACAATAAGTATTCCAAAAAGCTATTACATCAAATGAGTGGCTTTGTGGGCATACTTCCAACAAGAATGACCCTCTAGCTAGCTTATCACCCATAGTTTTCCCTAATTTGGTCCAAGTTGTTAAGAGTCTTTATAATCTGTTTGTTTTTACCTTAATTTCATCCAAAATCGAATCCCCCTTTACTTTGTTGTGTCAAATTAGTTAGAATCTGTCCAAGTTGTGTTTTTAAGTGTTTTGAGTCAAGTTAAGGTTTATTTTCGTTCGAAACACTTGTTAGGTCTAAAATTGAGTCTTTTTGAATGTTTGTTGCTGTTTTGAGTGTTTTAAGTTAGTTTCGAGCCTATAGAGTCTAGTTTGGTGTTTTTGTGTCTTAATTGTGTTGATTAGCATCCCTTCTAATCCCCGGCCTAAAACGATCCCTACTTTCATATACTACAATCATAGGGTTTTAATTTGAGTGTTAGAATATTTCACATCACTTGGAACACGTTTTGACACCAAAAAGTTCACCAAATCGGCATACCAAGGTTCGCATACCTTAATGGACAGCAATTGCTCATCAGGGAATGTCTCTTGGATGGGTAAAGAGTCATCATTGCACACCAAACGACTTAGATGGTCAGCAACCACGTTTTCACTCCCTTTCTTGTCTCAAATTTCAATGTCAAACTCTTGGAGAAGAAGCATCCATCGAATGAGCCTTGGTTTGGCCTCATTTTTGGTGAATAAGTACCTTAGAGCTGCATGGTCAGAATATACAATCACTTTAGTGCCAAGTAAATATGAATGAAACTTATCTAAAGTAAACACAACGGCAAGAAGTTCTTTTTCAGTGGTAGAGTAGTTTAATTGAGCATCATTTAAGGTCCGGGAAGCATAATATATGACGTGTGGTTGCTTATTCTTCCTTTGGCCCAAAACAGCCCCTATTGCATAATCGGATGCATCACACATTACCTCAAAAGGCAACGTCCAATCTGGTGGAATGATAATGGGTGCCGTGGTAAGCATGTCTTTGAGATGCTTGAATGCCTTCTCACACTCCTCGTTGAACTCAAACGCCATTTCTTTTTGTAGGAGACGGCATAGGGGTTGTGCAATCTTGGAGAAATCTTTGATAAATCGCCTATAGAATCCTGCATGGCCAAGAAAAGAATGAACCTCTCTAACCGAAGTAGGAGAGGGTAAGTAACGTACAAGATCTACTTTAGACTTATCAGCTTCAATTCCTTTTTCAGAGATGATATGACCCAAAACTATGCCTTGTTTAACCATAAAATGACATTTTTCCCAATTCAAAACAAGGTTAGTTTCCATGCATCTTTTCAAGATTAAAGTAAGATTATGCAAACAATCATCAAATGAGTCTCCAAACACACTAAAATCGTCCATAAACACTTCAATTATTTTCTCAACATAATCCGAGAATATACTTACCATGCATCGTTGGAAAGTGACCGGTGCATTGCATAAACCAAATGGCATACGACGATATGCAAAAGTACCAAATGGACAAGTAAAGGTGGTCTTTTCTTGATCATCCGGCGCTATGACAATTTGATTATAACCCGAATAACCATCAAGAAAGCAATAAAAGGAATGACCGGCTAACCATTCAAGCATTTGATCGATGAATGGCAAAGGAAAATGATCTTTCCTTGTTGCGGCATTTAGCTTCCTATAGTCAATGCACACTCTCCAACCGCTTTGAATGCGTGTAGGCACAAGTTCATTCTCTTCATTCTTCACCACCGTTACTCCGGATGGGAACTACTTGGACCGGTGAAACCCAACAACTATCTGAGATAGGATAGATGATGCCACAATCAAGTAATTTGATGATTTCCTTCTTCACGACTTCCATCATTGGTGGGTTGAGTTGACGTTGAGCTTCCCTTGATGGTTTAGCGCCTTCTTCCATGATAATTCGATGCATGCACGTGGTAGGGCTTATGCCCTTGATATCGGCCAAAGTCCACCCAATGGCCGTCTTGTGCTCTTTGATAGCCCTCACCAATTTCTCCTCCTCTTGTGCTGTGAGTGATGATGCCACAATGACGGGCAATGTGTCTTGCTCGTCCAAGAACACATACTTCAAGTGATTTGGCAACGATTTAAGCTCAAGGGTAGGTGGTTGTTCTATAGAAGAAAGCAACTTGTTAGTTGAAACTGGAATTGAGATTGGACTAGAGGACTTACCTTGGAGCCGTGGCAATGACTCTAGGGCTGCCACAGTCTTAATTACTTCCTCCTCAAAGGCCACGGCATGGGAGTGCAATTGTGTGCCGTGGGTTGCTATGGTGGCAGCCATGTGACCCTTCACTTCTATGCCATTTGTAATGACTGTTTCAAGTACATCGCCATGTAATTGATCAAGGTGTGCCTGCGCCAAAGAAACAAGAATATCAATAGAAAAACATGAGTGATCATCATTAGGAAATCTCATAGTTTCAGAAATATTAAAATCAATCACTTCCCCATCGAATTCCATTGTTAAAATGCTTTTAAACACGTCTATCTTAGTTCGGGCCATCTTCATGAATGCCTCCCAAGAAGAAGCGGCAAGGATGGAGCATGGGTGGTTTCTTCCATTTCAAGAACGTAGAAATCCGCCGGAAAGATCAAATTATTCACCTGCACTAAGACATCTTCCAATACGCCCTTTGGATAGGCATTAGATCTATCGGCCAATTGAATAATCACACCATCATTTTTCAATTCACCAAGGTTCATTGAAGCATAAATAGAGTATGGCATGACGTTAATTGAAGCTCCTAAGTCTAACATAGCATGTTCGAACTTAGTTTGGCCAATAATACAAGGAATTGTAAAGCTACCTGGATCTTTGCACTTTGGTGGTAACTTTCTTTGTAAAACAGCGGAAACGTGATGTGAAAATTAACTTGACACACAAATTAAACCCTATTTGTGACAATTGTAGTAGATATGTAAGTAGGGATCGTTCTAGACCGGGGATTAACTAGGGATGCTAATCTATGTAAATAAGACTCAAAAACACTAAACTAGACTCTATGGACTCAAAACTAACTTTAGACACTTAAAACAGCAACCAATACTCAAAAAGACTCACTTTTAGACTCAATAAAGGTTTTGGACGAAAATAGGACTTGACTTGACTCAAAAGACTCAAGGAAAACAAGTTTTGACTCAAATATGAAGACTAAATAACATGGGGATTGTTTTTGACGAATTTTAGACTTAAAACAAAAACTTTGTAGAAAACACTTTTGAAAAACGAATTTAGGTAAAATAAATGGGTAAAAGGCTAGTTAGAGGGTCCTTTTCCACACATGATATATGCATACGAACCAATGTCCAGTTATTACTCCTTTAGACTATGAATGACAACGCCCCAAATTAGTTGCATCGCACAACTAACCCTCAAGTTTTCCTTATTTCATTGAATTGAATGAAAACGCATTACAACCAAATTATCTTTTTCAAGTTCTTTATATGAGATGCATAACAAAGATACATATCAAAAGTCATTAAGTTTTGTGAAAACTATAAGCGTTGACAAGGCATTCATCATTATGAAACTCATGAGACTCATACCAAGGATTTACTTAACGCGATTGTGACTAGCAACCTCCACCACTTTTGAATATAAGTGAATAACAATTACGTGAAACCCCCTTATACTCTAGCATCAAGTTTATGCATGCAAATTAAGTGTTAACCCCCAACCCACATACATAAACCAGTTTTAATAACTTAGATAAGCAAATCACATTCATGCCTTAAGAAATAATAACCGAACGTAATCAATTCATATAAAACATATAATCATGGCTTCAAATTCTCCTCTAACTAAAAAGAAGTTAGTTCCTCATGTTCACAAAACAAAGATAATTAAATTTAACCATTGAACTAAGACTAAGGATAGAATACACCTAGAAACTCTCCACACTCCAATGGCAGATTTCGAACCCTCCTTGGATGGCAGATTGCACAAGTCCTCCTCTCCTTGCTTCCTTGCTTGCGGTACTAGGGTGTTGTAGAATGGATTGTGGTGTTTGATGGATGAAAGTATGAATGAATGAATGTGTGAGTGGATGGATTAAATGGTGAGGCATTGGCTGTTTATATAGGCTAATTATGCACACTTAGTGAAGGACAAGGATTGCACAATCTCATGGAAAAAGGGTTAAGTCTTTGTAGAAACCAAAAGGGAAAGGGATAGGGAATTTTCGCCAGAAATTAAGGGCTTCTAGAAACTAGGTATTTTTTGGCAGAATTTAGACTTCTAGAAGAGGTAAAGGGTAGATTTCTGGACCTAAATGGATAAGGACTCATGATATAGGTTTCATGATAGAGGAAGGATTGCAATTCCTAAACCTACAAGGAATTGAGTTCTTGCGACATTTAAATGGATAAGGCTTCTAGAAACTGAAATAGGTGTTTAAATGTGTAATTAATTCCCTCTAAGTAGCTAAGTTTAAATCCTAACCTGATTTGGATAGGATAGAATAGGATAATGTTAGAGTTAGGATAGGATAAGGTTTCTAGGATAGGATAAGATAAGGTTGGATAAGGTTGGATAAGGTTCCTTGTTTCTTGCTTCTTCCTTATCTTCATTGCATTAGGACTTCTTCCACCAGATTTGTAGCCTTTCCTAGCCCTTCTTGACTTCAATTTCGTCCATCCTCTTTACTCCATGGTTAAGCTATCCAATCCATGCCCAAAAATGCTCCAAATAGCTTCAAAATGCCCTTTCTTGCTCCTTTTGCCATTAGGACCTAAAAACATACGAAAATAACTTAAAAGACTGAAATAAATAGTAATTAACTCACCAAATGCAAGGAAACAATATAACTAAGTAGCATAAATATGCTCCTATCAAAACGTTTTCACTTACCCTCACTACCTCTTTATGTGAAGCCCTCTTCCTTGTAGTGCATAATTCCTTCAAGAACTTGGCGTATTTGGGCACTTGCTTAATGGCATCTAGGAGCGGGATATTGACTTGAACTTTCCTAAACGTCTCAAGAATGTCTTTCTCATGCTCCTCCTTCTTTGTTTGCAAAAATCTGTGGGGAAAAGGAACATTGGGTGGAACGAGGTTAGAATTAATCGAATTTGAACCCAACTTACCTTTGGTGGCCGAATGGGGTGGAATGGATGAATTTTGGTCCTTAGGTGCTTGTGGCAAAGGTGTTTGTATCCTTGCCGTGGGCATGCTTGCAGCCTCCTCTTCATGTTGCAACGTCTTTTCTTCATTAGGACTTGTTTTGGGTGATGTGGATGTAGTGCCAACTTCTTTTCCACTCCTCAAAGTGATTGCTTTGGCAGATTCGAACCCTCCCTTTGGATTGACAATGGTTGAGCTTGGGAGCTTGCCTTGGTCTCGGAATTGCCCTATAAACTCCGCAATCTGCCCAATTTGCTTATCTAATTGGTCCACCCTTTTGTCTTGGTTTTGCATCACTTTGGTTTGATTTTCTTGCCCCTGAGACAAATTGGTAAGTAACTTAAGAAGTGTAGCATTATCTAAAGACGTACCTTGCTGGTTTTGGGCAGATTGGGGTTGGTTTGAATCATAGCCGTAGGTTTTGGTATAAAACCCCGAGGGTTGCTGCCTAAAGCCTCCTTGTTGTTGAGGTTGTTGAGGCTCCCTCCACTTGAAGTTTGGATGGTCTCTCCAACCCGGATTGTATATATTGGAATATGGATCATTTTTTGTTTGATTTTGGCTTGGAAATCCAATGGCGTTTGAACTCTCTCATCCCCCATTCTCAATCAATTAAGGGCACTTTTCCGAAGGGTGTCTTTGGATAGAACAGACGCCACATACAATTGGTCCTTGGATCTTCATTCCTTCGGCCATCAGAGACACAATAGAAGTAAGATTAGCTAATTGAGTTTGAATGTCGGATTGAGAACTTACCTCATGCACTTGTTGCCGTGATAGGTCTCTTTGCCCAATTCCTTCATTTTGTTGTGCATTGAGAGCCCGGTTTGCAATTAGGTTCTTGGCTGCCATGGGAGCTTTATCCACCAACGCACCTCCCGCTGAAGCATCAAGCATTTGCCTTTCAATGGGAAAAAGACCCTCGTAGAAGTATTGAAATAGAAGCTCCTCCTTCATTTGATGTTGAGGACATGATGCAACAAGGGCTTTAAAACGCTCATAGTACGTTGGAAAAGACTCCCCTTGACTTTGTTGGATTCCGCTAATCTTCTTTCTTAAGAGAATGACTCTTGAAGTAGGAAAGAACTTTTCAAGAAACGCCCTCTTCATGCTCTCCCAAGAAGTGACCGTTCCAGGTGCTAACTCGTATAACCAATCCTTGGCCTTCTCCAATAGTGAGACCGGGAAAGTCTTCATCTTCAAAATACTACTATCAACGTTGATTGGAGTCATGCTCGAACACACCACCTCGAAATCCTTCAAATGCTTGTTGGGATCCCCCATGGACAGTCCATGGAACTTCGGAATGTGGTGCAACAAACTTGACTTCAATTCAAATTCGTCGGTTTTGTCTTGAGCCGCCCTTGGGTATTGGATGCACAAGGGTGCGGCATTGTCCATTCCCGAAGCGGAGAGCTCCTTGATTGTACGGTTGTCCGTTGCCATGGTTTGGACCTCTTGTTCCTCCCTTGCCATGGGCTCCTCTTCCTCCTCAAGATTAGAAGCCGAACTAGAACTTGTTGGGTGAAGTTCTGGGTTCTTCTTCTTCTTTCTCAAAGTGCGCTCAAAATCGTCGTCAAAATCCAAGATGTTTGCAATAATAGGTTGTGAACTACGAGTCATAAACTAGTACCTACAAACAAGAAAAGAAATAAGGTCAGTTGCTAAAACCAAAAAAAATATGAAAAAGAAACAAAAAGAAACAACGGGGGATTAGCAAAATTGCTAATCCCCGGCAACGGCGCCAAAAATTTATTGTGATATATAATAGCACTCAAATTAAACCCTCTTTTTGACAATTGTAGTATAGATATAAGTAGGGATCGTTCTAGGCCGGGGATTAGGAGGGATTGCTAATCTAATGAAAACTGACTCAAAGATACAAAAATATGCTTCAAAACACTTAAACAAACTCAAAAGACTCTTAACTAAACTTATATGACTCAAAACAAACTTAAAAGACTCAAAACAACATAAAACAATAAAACAGACTCAAACTAGACTCTAGGACTCAATTTGGACGAAAATAGAATTGGTTTTGACTCAAAAGCCTCAAAAACACAGTTTAGGACAGATTTGACACAACTAAATAAAGGGGATTGGGTTTTTGACGAATTTAAGATAAAAAAAAGTAACCAAAAGACGTAAACAAGGTTTGGACAAATTTGGGGATATGGATGGGAGATTAGCTAGCTAGAAGGTCTTTCATGACACACTTGCATACCAAATTAACCGTGAACCTCATCACCCCAAATTAACCGTGACATCACTAATTAACCGTCAGATTTTCCTTAAGTTATTGGATTGGATTACATCATACGACAACCCAAAGCATTCTTCAAAAGTCCCCTACATGACATCATAATACAGATACAATCAAAGATCATTACGTTCTATGAAAATCATAAGTATTGACAAAGCACTTGTAACTATGACATCATGATACTCATGCTAGGAATTTACTTAACATGATTGTGAAAACAACCTTAACTACTTGTGAATAAGTTTGTAACGATTATGTGAAACTCCCTTATATTCTAGCCCCAAATTCATGCATGCAAACTAAGTGTGCACCCTTAATCAACAAACAAGAATAAGTTATCCATCAAACGGTTAAGTAAATTGCATTCACAATTTATGAAATCACAACTGGAATTAATGAATTCATATTGCAAATATAATCATAATTTCAAAGTCTCCCCTAGCTAAAACAAGTTTAGCTCCTCATGTTTACAACAAAACAAAGAGAATATAAATTAAACATTGAAAACAAAGATTGAATACACCTAGAAACGCTCCAACAATCCAAGTTTGAATGGCCAAAACGTCCAAGGCTTCTCCTCTCTTTTTTCTCCTTCTTTATTGCGGCACAAGGGTGTTTGGGTATGAATTATGGTGATGGATGGATAGGTTGGATGGTGGTAGGGGGTGGATGATGGCTGAATGAATGGGGAGAATGAGGAATAATTCGTATGGATCTGTATGGATGTCTAGCATCTCCCATAAGTGCGGCAGATTATGTATATATAGAGGGAGAAAGGTTAAGGCAATAAGTAATTAATTTGGGAAGGTTTTTAGCTCCAAATCCTCAAGGAAAAAGGGTAACAAATTAGAATTCTAAGAGGAAAAGGAAAGGAAAGTTGCGGCGTTGAGTAGAATAAAAGGGGAAAGAAGATATATGGCAGATTTTGGAAGAAAAGGGTAAGAAAGGTACGGCATAGACTAGGATAGTGCAAGGAATCTTTGGTTTGTGTCCTCAAATGCATAAGATACCTTCAAAGTTGCTGGAACTTAGGGATATTTAGGATTAGGAAAGTTCAAACAAAAATCGGACACATTGGCTTAACTTTCCTACTTCAAGTAGGAAACCTTCTTTGACTAGGAATCCTTCTTTGACTAGGAGTCCTTCTTTGATTAGGAATACTTCTTTGATTAGGAATCCTTCTTAGATTAGGAATCCTTCTTAGATTAGGAAT
This sequence comes from Pyrus communis, assembly GCF_041283825.1. Classification (NCBI taxonomy): domain Eukaryota; kingdom Viridiplantae; phylum Streptophyta; class Magnoliopsida; order Rosales; family Rosaceae; genus Pyrus; species Pyrus communis. Next base: position 13,738,080 of record NC_142567.1, read on the forward strand.
CCTAACACCTTTAGGTCTTCAATTTCGTCCATTCCTTTTGCTCCAAGCATAAGCTATCCATTCCAAGCCCAATTTTGCTCCAAAATGCTCCAAAATGCACCTTTTTGCTTCCTTAGCCATATGAACCTAAAAACACACGAAAATGGCTTAAACTACTAAAATAACTATGAACTAACAACATAAATGTACGAAAACAAGCTAACTAAGTCGCCTAAATATGCTCCTATCAACTAACAACATAAATGCACGAAAACAAGCCAACTAAGTTGCCTAAATATGCTCCTATCAGCCAACATGTATCCAAACAGGTTGGAGAGTGTGCATTGACTATAGGAAGCTCAACGCCACCACAAGGAAAGATCACTTCCCTTTGTTGTTCATCGATCAAATGCTGGAAAGGTTAGCCGGTCATTCTTTTTATTGTTTTCGTGATGGTTATTCAGGATATAATCAAATTGTTATAGCTCCAGATGATCAAGAAAAGACTACTTTTACTTGTCCATTTCATACTTTTGCTTATCGTCGAATGCCATTTGGTTTATGTAATGCACCAGCCACCTTTCAAAGATGCATGGTAAGTATCTGTTCAGATTTGTAGAAAAGATTATTGAAGTTTTCATGGATGATTTTAGCGCGTTTGGTGATTCATTTGATGATTGTTTAGATAATCTCACATTAATCTTGAAATGATGCATTGAAACTAACCTTGTTTTAAATTGGGAAAAATGCCATTTTATGGTAAAAAAAGGAATAGTTCTAGGACATATTGTTTCGGCCAAGGGTATTGAAGTTGATAAATCAAAAATAGATCTTGTACGCTACTTACCCTCTCCTACTTCGGTTAGAGAGGTTCGTTCTTTTCTTGGACATGCAGGATTCTATAGGCGATTCATCAAAGACTTTTCTAAGATTTCCCAACCCCTATGCCGACTTCTCCAAAAGGATGTACCATTCAAGTTCGACGAGGATTGTGAGAAGGCTTTCAAACACCTCAAGGAAATGCTTACTTCGGCCCCTATCATAGTTCCACCAGATTGGAGCCTTCCTTTTAAGCTTATGTGCGATGCCTCAGATTATGCATTAGGAGTTGTTTTAGGCCAAAGGTCTTCCTTTTAAGCAGCCACATGTCATATACTATGCATCCCGAACCCTAAATGATGCTTAATTGAACTACTCCACAACGGAAAAAGAACTTCTTGCTGTTGTTTTTGCTTTAGATAAGTTTCACCCTTATTTACTTGGTACTAAAGTTATAATCTACTCTGATCATGCAGCGTTGAAGTATTTACTTACGAAGAAGGAGGCCAAACCAAGGCTTATTCATTGGATGCTTCTTCTCCAAGAGTTCGATATCGAAATCTGGGACAAGAAAGGAAGTGAAAACATGGTGGCTGACCACTTGAGCAATATGGTGCATGAGGAGGATGCGTGCCTATCCCAGAGACATTCCCAGATGAGCAGTTATTGTCCATAGAGGTAAGTGTGCCATGGTATGCCAATTTAGTGAACTATTTAGTGTCTAAACAAGTTCTCAGCAACCTAAACAAGCACCAATGTGATAAACTTAAAAAGGATGCACGTTTTTAATGGTGGTTGTAGGGCAAAGGTCTTCCATTTTAATTAATTTCGTCCAAATCAATTCCACATTGGGTGGTTGTAGGGCAATCACTCTAAGTTCTTCTCCAATGGTGGTTCTTGATACATCCTTCGTGATAAGTGTGGATCCTTTCAGCCCTATGTCCTTATGCACATCTATGACAAAACAAGAATGACTATCGTTAGGATTCTTAATAGAGTCATAAACATTGAATTTAGTTATATCACCACCAAACTCCATTGTTAGTGCTCCCTTGGCCACATCAATCTTTGTTTAGGTTGTTTTCATGAACGGACGGCCTAGCAAGATTGGCAATGATGGAGCATGGCTCGAATCCTCCATTTCTAAGACATAAAAATCTGCAGGAAAGATGAGATGATTGACCTGCACTAAAACATCCTCAAGGACTCCCTTGGGATAAACATTAGAACGATCGGCCAATTGAATTATAACGTCATCTTGTTTTAACTCACCAAGGTTCATAGATACATGGAATATGGCATGACATTAATAGAAGCACCTAAATCTAACATGCATTGTTCAAATCTAGTGTTTCCAATTATGCATGGAATAGTAAAGCTCCCTGGATCCTTACATTTTGGAGGTAGCTTTCGTTGCAAAACCGCGGATACATTTTCACTTACTTTCACAACTTCTTTGTTTGAAATTCTTTTCCTAGTTGTGCATAACTCTTTTAAAAACTTTGCATACCTGGGCACTTGCTTAATGGCATCAAGTAAAGGAATGTTTACTTGGACCTTCCTAAACGTCTCAAGAATGTCTTTCTCATGCTCCTCCTTCTTTGTTTGCAAAAATCTGTGAGGAAAAGGAACATTGGGTGGAATGGGGTTAGAATTAATCGAATTTGAACCCAACTTACCCTTGGTGGCCGAATTGGATGAGTTGGATGCATTAGGGTGCCTAGGTAGTTGCGGCAAAGGTGTTTGTACCCTTGCCGTGGGCTTGCTTGCATCCTCCTCTTCATGTTGCAGCTTCTTTTCCACTTCTCAAGGTGATTGCTTTGGCCGTTTCGAACCCTCCCTTTGGGTTTGGATGTAATGCCAACTTCTTTTCCACTTCTCAAGGTGATTGCTTTGGCCGTTTCGAACCCTCCCTTTGGGTTTGGAATGGTAGAGCTTGGGAGCTTGCCTTGGTCTCGGAATTGTCCTACAAAATCTGCAATCTGCCCAATTTGTTTCTCCAATTGATCCACCCTTTTTTCTTGATTTTGCATTGCTTTGGCTTGATTCTCTTGCCCCTGAGACAAATTAGTTAGTAACTTAAGAAGTGTATCATTGTCTAGGGACGTACCTGAAGCATTTGGGGCAGATTGTTATGGAGCATGTGTGGGTGCGTATGGCTTAGTGAAGAAACCCGGGGGTTGTTGTCTAAAGCCTCCTTGTTGTGGTGGTTGCTGGGGCTCCCTCCACTTGAAGTTTGGGTGGTCTCTCCAACCTGGATTATAGGTGTTAGAATATGGATCGTTCCTTGGTTGGTTTTGGCCTTGAAATCCAATTGCATTTGCGCTTTCCCATCCACCATTTTCAATAAGTTGAGGACATGTCAGAAACATGTCCTTGGATAGAACATACTCCACACACCATTGGTCCTTGGATCTTCATACCTTCGGCCATTTGAGACACAATAGAAGTAAGATTAGCTAATTGAGATTGAATATCGGATGAAGAGCTTACCTCATTAACTTGTGGCCGTGGGTTATCCCTTTGTCCCATACCTTCGTATTGTTGTGCATTCAATGCACGGTTTGCAATGAGTGTCTTGGCTGCCATGGGTGTTTTATCTACCAAAGCTCCTCCCGCCGAGGCATCTAGCATTTGACGTTCGATTGGTAGAAGGCCTTCATAGAAATATTGAAGGAGCAACTCTTCCTTCATTTGATGCTGTGGACAAGAAGCAACAAGTGATTTAAAACGTTCATAATAAGTAGGAAAGGATTCACCTTGCTTTTGTTGTATGCCACTTATTTGTTTCCTCAGGAGAATGATTCTTGAAGTGGGGAAAAATTTCTCCAAGAAAGCTCGTTTCATACTTTCCCAAGATGTCACTGTCCCTGGTGCTAGCTCATATAACCAATCTTTAGCTTTGTCCATTAGAGAGAATGGAAAAGCCTTCATCTTTAAGATGCTACCATCGACATTGACAGGGGTCATGCTTGAACAAACCACTTCAAGTTCCTTCAAGTGCTTGTTAGGGTCTTCCATGGACAGCCCATGGAACTTTGGGACGTGGTGCAACAAGCTAGACTTCAATTCAAACTCCTCGGTCTTGCCTTGAGCTGCCACGGGATATTGAATACATAAAGGTGCGGCATTGTCCATTCCTGAAGCCGAAAGCTCCTTGATTGTTCGATTGTCGGCTGCCATGATGGGTACTTCCTCAAAAGTCTCTGCCGTGCCCCTTTCTTCCTCTTCTAAAACTTGTTTTTCAAGGTCAGGTTCAGGGCTAGGTGGGTTAGACTCTTGCTGGTTCTTTTGTCTTCTCAAAGTCCTCTCAAAATCGTCGTCAAAGTCCAAAATATTCTTATGAACAGGTTGGGAACTTCGAGTCATAAACTAGTACCTAAAAACAATGAAACAAACAAATCAGTAACTAAGATAGAAAACAAACGAAAAATAAATAAAAAGAAATAACGAGGGATTAGCAAAGTTGCTAATCCCCGGCAACGGCGCCAAAATTTGATGCAAAAATTACTTAACACACAAATTAAACCCTCTTGTTGACAATTGTAGTAGATATGTAAGTAGGGATCGTTCTTAAACCGGGGATTAGGAGGGATTGCTAAACACTCTAAACTGACTCAAAATCGTAAAAACAAAGTTTAAACACTAAACTAGACTCAAAGAATGCAAAACTAAACTATAAAACACCAAAACAAACCAAAAGACTCAAAACAGCAAACAAACACTCAAAACTGCCTTAAAAACACTTTCTGGGCAGTTTTGAACACTATACTCAAATCTGGACGAAATTAAGTTATTACTTGACTCAAAACACTTAAAAACATCAACTAAATTGATTTCTAACTAATCTAACGCTTTAAATTAATGGGGGAATTGGTTTTGACGAAAATTAAGTAAATTAAGACAAGGACAAAGAAAACAGATTCTTTAGACTAAATTAGGTGAATTGATGAATGATGGGCTATGACACACCCTGACCGAGGTCAGGGCGTGCTGGCCGTCACGTGGAAGTGACGCAGCCACGTGCACAGTGCGGAAGCTAATAAAAATAGTAATACAAATAGTGCGAATAAATAAAAACTAGCAACATAAGGTGATAAAACAAGTGCTAGCGTAAGTGAAACGCTAAGTTCAGAGCATTAAGTCTACAGCAGTCCAAAAGAAAAATAATTCGACAACAGTACACCCGAAGGTGACCCTACGCTGGTGAGTATCTGTCAGAAATGCCGGGAAAGCCCTCTGGGAAACCACCGAACCTGCTAGACAACTAGAACCTGGAGGGGCGCAAAACAAAAGCGTGAGTGGGCAAAAACAAAGCTTTTCGAAAACCATTTAGAAAAATTCATTCTAACCCCTCGCCGTAAAACCTGTATACTTCCCAGAAAATAAACATATGTACGTATGTATATAGATATGCCAATCATGCTCAAGAGTATGCCATGTCGAAACCTCAGAATGAAATGCAAGTGCTCAGGTATAAATCATAACAATAACATATAATCTGGCAGCCGGAGTCACCTAACGTGACCTGTACGGCTGCATGTAGAGCTCAAATCTCAAACGCAATAACTGAACCTGCCCACGAGTCGGAACCACCTAAAGTGGTCTGTACGACAAGCCTGGGTGTAACATATATATACGCTCAAGTGCTACGATCACGTGAAGGTTGTGAGAATAATCGCGGGTCACCTACGAGTCGGAACCACCTAATGTGGTCTGTACGACATGACTGTGCACCTAACTTGGATCCAAGCTAAGCGTGTGGTGCGGGAGGTGAACATCACGTGAAGGTCTGTGCCCTACTCTGGGCGGGAGCACTAACACCGGGGGTGCAGGTTATGAGCTCTCTAAGCATCTCAAACCACTACTGAATATAAACATGAATAACACTTACCTGGCACTTACCTGTGCGTCCACAACACCCAATATGCATATGTATATATATGCAACTAATAATGTAACTAACGATGCACAACCAACGATAATATAATGCATGGCATATGGCATATAATAATTCAAATCAATTTCTGGGAAAATATAAGTATATAGGTATATACGGAAAACCAAAAGCCCACTCACTGGTATGTGGAAGGGTCGTAGCCCCCCTGCCTCGAGTGACCACGCTCGTCCTCAGGATACGTATCACTTATATGCGAAACAACTACAAAAACGTTAATTTTAAAGCACATAACCAACTTCTCGTAATAACTTCTCATACATTGCTCGAATTGGACAAATGAATATACCAACGTGCTCTACACAACCTCAGGATCACGCCCAAATTTTTAGAAAAATTTTTCACCGCCGCACGCGCCCCACGCGCAGGCACGTGCCTGGCACGCTGACGGCGTCAACTGACGCCGTAGGGAATATTCCGTTAGTTCTAACGGATTCCGTTAACGGCGTCAGGAATATTCCGTCAGACTTGACGGAATATTCCGTCTCCTTCTCCGGCGCCGGAAAACTGGAAAAATTTCAAACGTTGATATCTCGTTCGTTTTTCACCCAAATTTGACAAAATTACTACCAATTTGAAGCTTAGACCTAGGAGAACACGAATATACCACTTTTAAGGGTTAAAAACCACGAGATCTCACCTGTCACCACACTCCAATTCCGCCCAACTTCGAATACGGCGATCCCGACGTCCAATTCCTTCAAACGAATTACTCCGAGACTCCTTGGGACCTCACCAAGCTACCTACAAGCTTCATTTTCCTTAAAACGTGAGAAATCACGTGTGTATGAATAGTACCCCAAATCGGACTTCGTGAAATCGACGTGAAAACGGTGGTTTTCTTACCTGAAAATGGTACAGCTGCACTCCTCCCAGCCTCACGAGCTTGAATGTGGCCTTGGTTCCCTCGATCTGGAAAGGTTTGATAGGTTTTGGGTGTGCGTCCGTACGTTTTCAAGGGAAATAGGAGGAAAGGGGCTCGGGACAATCACAGGGAAAGGGACAGAGGGTTAGGGAGAATGACAGTGTGAGTGTGTGGCCCAACACATGCCAACACCACACAAAACAACCAATAACGTAAAGGGAACGAACTAGGGGTAAAAGTGTCTTTTCACACGTACGTTTTTGATATTTTTGGGACGGGTTGTCACAGGCTAACTAGAGGGTTCTTCTCCACACATGACACACTTGCATTCAAATTGATTTCCCATTGCTTCTTTCAATAAATCATGAAACTCAATACCCCAAGTTAACCGTGAACAGCACTTTTTTAACTTTCAAGTTTTCCTTAAGTTATTGAATTGGATGGGAATGCGCATACAACAACTCAAAACATTATCTAAAAGTCCCTTACGTGAAAAGCACAATAAAGGTACAATCAAAGATCATTAAGTTTCATGAAAACTATAAGTATTGACAAGGCAATTGTTACTATGAAAAGCATGAAACTTTTGCCAAGAATTCACTTAATGCGATCGTCGATAAACGACCTCCACTACTTGCAAATATAAGGTTATAACTATTAGGTGAAATTCCCTTATATTTTAGCTTCAAATCCCTGCATGAAAAACTAAGTGGCCACCTTAATCAACACACAAGAATGAGTTATCAATCAAACAGTTAAGCAAATTGAATTCACAACTTATGAAATAACAATTGGATGTAATCAATTCATCTTGCAAGCATAATCATGGTATTGAATAGCCCCCTAGCCAAAAGGCTTAGTTCCTCATGTTCACAAAACAAAGGAAAACAGATTTATACATTGTAAATATAAGAAAGAGAACACCTAAATACTCCAACGATCCAATGTTGAACAGCTAGAATCTTCGAGCAATCTTCTTCCTCTCCTTGGCTACGGCACAAGAGGTTCTGGCGAGTTTAGGGGGTTATGGATGATGTAGAATGATGGATTTAGGTTTGGGATGGATGTAGGGGACGGCAAGGGTTGGTTTTGGGCAGAAATTATGGAGAATGGTGAAGTATGGATGTGTTAGAGGGATGGGATGATTTTCTGGCGTGAATGATGAATGAATCCCCCCTTGTGGCTGCAACAAGGATGTTTATTTATAGGATTTCAAGAGTTAAAACCCTAGGTTATTTAGGTAAACAGAAATTAAGTCAAAAGCTTCTAGAAATAGGAAATCAAATCAGAAATTTAAAGGAAACTAACTAAAAGTTGCGGCAATGGCATAAAACACAAAAGGAATGTGTTTTAATGCAAGGAAATAGGAAAGAACCATCTCCCTTGCACGGCAAGGAAGAGGAAAGGTCAAGGGAGGTGCGGATGTGATATAGGAAAGGTTTAAATGTCCTAAAACTAAAGGAAACACGGTTCCCTTGCACGGCAAGGGATGATGAGAAAGGGGAAGTTGACATGGTGCACGGCAAGGGAAGGAAAAATGCAAGAGACCTTTGTTTTGTGTCCTAGAATGCATATGAAGTCTTCAAGATAGGAAACCCTGGGCTTAACTTTCCTACTTCAAGTAGGAATCCTTGTGTGATTAGGAATCCTCATCCAATTAGGAATCCTCATGTGAGTGGGAAACCTCCTTCAATTTGGAAACCTTCTTATGATAGGATTCCTTGTCGACTTCAAGTCTTCAATTATGTCCAATCCTTGTGCTCCAAGCATGTGATGATCATTCCAAGCCCAATTTTGCTCCAAAAGGCACCAAAATGCATCTTTTCACCAACTCCATCATATGAACCTGAAAACACACAAAAGAAGCATAAAGGACTAAAATAACTAAGGGAACACAATGTAAATGCACGAGAACAAGCCAATTAAGTCGCATAAATATGCTCCTATCATCAAGGTGATTGCTTTGGTCGTTTCGAACCCTCCCTTTGGGTTTGGAATAGTAGAGCTTGGGAGCTTGCCTTGGTCTCGGAATTGCCCTACAAAATCTGCAATCTGCCCAATTTGTTTCTCCAATTGATCCACCATTTTTTCTTGATTTTGCATTACTTTGGCTTGATTCTCTTGTCCCTGAGACAAATTAGTTAGTAACTTAAGAAGTGTATCATTGTCTAGGGACGTACCTGAAGCATTTGGGGCAGATTGTTGTGGAGCATGTGTGGGTGCGTATGGCTTAGTGAAGAAACCCGGGGGTTGTTGTCTAAAGCCTCCTTGTTGTGGTGGTTGTTGGGGCTCCCTCCACTTGAAGTTCGGGTGGTCTCTCCAACCTGGATTATATGTGTTAGAATATGGATCGTTCCTTGGTTGGTTTTGGCCTTGAAATCCAATTGCATTTGCACTTTCCCATCCACCATTTTCAATTAGTTGTGGGCACTTCTCAGAAGCATGTCCTTGGATAGAACACACTCCGCATACAATTGGTCCTTGCATCCTCATTCCTTCGGCCATCTGAGACACAATGGAAGTAAGATTAGCTAATTGTGAATGAATGTCGGGTGTGGAACTTACCTCATTAACTTGCTGCCGTGGGGCTCCTCTTTGGCCTACTCCTTCGTATTGTTGAGCGTTCAACGCTCGATTAGCAATTAAGACCTTGGCAGCCATGGGTGTCTTGTCCACCAATGCTCCACCCGCCGAGGCATCAAGCATTTGACGTTCAATTGGTAGGAGCCCCTCGTAGAAGTATTGTAGAAGTAACTCCTCCTTCATCTGATGCTGTGGACAAGAAGCAACAAGTGATTTAAAACGTTCATAATATGTAGGAAAAGATTCACCTTCATCTTGCTGAATTCCACTTATCCTTTTACATAGAAGGATGATTCGAGAAGTTGGGAAAAACTTCTCCAGAAATGCCCTCTTCATACTCTCCCATGATGTGACGGTTTCGGGAGCTATTTCATACAACCAATCTTTGGCTTTGTCCATTAAAGAGAATGGAAAAACCTTCATCTTCAAAATACTTCCATCGACGTTGACGGGAGTCATGCTTGAACACACCACCTCGAATTCTTTTAGATGCTTGTTCGGATCCTCCATGGACAACCCATGGTATTTCGGAATATGGTGGAGCAAACTTGACTTCAACTCGAACTCTTCGGTCTTCCCTTAGGCAGGCGGGGGATATTGGATACACAAAGGTGCGGCATTATCCAATCCCGAAGCAGAAAGCTCCTTGAGTGTCCGGTTGTCCATGGCCATGCCTTGTGGTTCTTCAAAAATCCTTGCCGTGGCTTCCTCTTCCCCTTCTAGGACTTGTTCTTCAAGGTCAGGTTCCGGGGTTTGTGGATTTGATTCGTGTTGCTTCCTCTTTCGTCTCAAAGTCCTCTCAAAATCGCTGTCAAAGTCCAAGATATTCTCACGAATCGGTTGAGAACTCCGAGTCATACACTAGTACCTAAAACAAGAAAAACAAAACAAGGTCAGAAACTTGAACAAATTAAAATAAACAGAAAGTAAACAATCCAAGGGATTAGCAAAGTTGCTAATCCCCGGCAACGGATTCAAGCATGCAAATCAAGTAGGCCTCCCTAATCAACATACAAGAGTAAGTTATCCATCAAACGGTTAAGTAAATTGCATTCACAATTTATGAAATCACAACTGGAATTAATCAACTCATATTATAAACGTAATCATGGTGTCAAAGCATCCCCTAGCTAAAAAAGGTTTAGCCTCTCATGTTCACAACAGAACAAAGGAAAATAGAATTAAACATTGAAAACAAAAGATAGATTACACCTAAATGATGCGAAATATATAAGCACACAAATTAAAACCCTCTTTTGACAATTGTAGTATATGAATAAGTAGGGATCGTTCTAGACCGGGGATTAGGAGGGATTGCTAAATCACTTGAAAACTGACTCAAAAACGTAAAACAAAGGTTAAAACACTAAACTAGACTCAAAGAATACAAAACTAAACAATAAAACACTAAAACAAACCAAAAGACTGAAAACAGCACCAAAACACTCAAAACTGCCTTAAAAACACAATCTGGGCAGTTTTGAGCACTTACACTAATTTGGACGAATTTGGGTGATAAATTGAATCAAAACACTTAGAAACACAAACTAAGACACTTTCTAACTAAATTGAATGAAGGTTCAATGTGTATGGATGGTTGAATGAAGGTTTGAATGTGTATGAATGGTGGAAGGATTGATGGAAGGCGGCGGCAAAGAAGGGTTGTTTCTGTGAAAGAAGGCAGATTGTATATGAGAGTGATTAGGGTCAATGAAAGGTTCAGCTTAGGTATTTATTTGGGAGCAAGAATCCCTAGAGTTTATTACATAGTTTAGGAAAGGATTTAGACCCCAAATCCATCAGGAAAATGAGTCATAAAGTTAGAAATAAAAAGGGAAAAGGAAAGGTAATTTGCAGCAAAGGATAGGAAAAAGGAAATGTGCTTTATTTCTGAAACTAGGCAAGGATTTTGGAATAGAAAAGGTATGTGAGATGTGGCTGAGTTTGAGGTGAAAAAGGAATGTGCTTTAATGACTTAAAATAGGAAATAAAGACCTCCCTTGCACGGCAAGGAAGGGAATCACCTATGGGATGCACGGCAAGGCACTTAGGTTGCAAGGAAGTTTGGTTTATGTCCTAGAATGTATAGAAGTCTTCAATGATGCTGAAACAAGGAGTCTTTAAGGATTAGGAAAGGTTAAACCAAAATAGGAAACCTTGGCTTAACTCTTCTACTTCAAGTAGGAAACCTTCTTTGACTAGGATTCCTCTTTTGATTAGGAATCCTCTTGTGGTTAGGAATCCTCTTGTGATTATGAATCCTCTTGTGATCAGGAATCCTAACACCTTTAGGTCTTCAATTTCGTCCATTCCTTTTGCTCCAAGCATAAGCTATTCATTCCAAGTCCAATTTTGCTCCAAAACGCTCCAAAATGCACCTTTTTGCTTCCTTAGCCATGTGAACCTAAAAACACACGAAAATAGCTTAAACTACTAAAATAACTACGAACTAACAACATAAATGTACGAAAACAAGCTAAGTCGCCTAAATATGCTCCTATCAACATGGAAATGAAACAAGGGAAGAAAGAACTCTGAAAGTCTCCAATGGGTGCAGATTTCTTGCGGCACAAGATGGTCTTTCTCCTATGGAAGCCACGACACTACTTCTCTCTAAGAATTGCGGTACAAAGTCTATTTCTGAATGGATGGTGTGTGGTGTGAATGAATGAATGATTTGAAGGATGAATGGCTGCCTAGGGTGTCTAAGGGGGCGCGGCACGATAATAGGCATATATATATAGCAAGGCCGAAACCCTAGCAATCAGATTTAGGGTTAAACCTAGCTAATACAAGTGTTTAGGGACCCTAAGTTGTGGCAAGGGTTTGGGAATTAAGTCTTAGCCTAATTAATCTCAGATATGGACTTATACAATCCAAATCCAAGAGAAAAAGGGCCAAATAAAATCCAAATCCAATCAGAAAAAGGTTTAAGAATTTTTGTCCAAAAGTGGGCCTTCTAGAAACTAAGTGTTTTATGGCTGATTTTGGGTGTTCTAGAAGGCATAAAAAGGGGGGGGGGAGGTGCGGCACTCTTTTAGGGTCAGATAGGGCTTCTAGAAATTAGGTTTTTAGGTCCACTTGCAGCTAGGATTAAGGTGGAGCAAGATTAGGTTAGGATAAGATAAGGTTGAATAAGGTTTTGGATAATGTTTCCTCTTTTCTTGCACTTTCCTTATCTTCTTTGTCATGAACTTTCCTTTTCTGATTTGTAGCATGTTCCTAGCCTCTTTTGACTCCAAATTCGTCCATCCACCTTGCTCCATATACAAGCTATCCATAATAAGCCCAAAATTGCTCTAAAAGGCTCAAAATTGTCTTTTCTTGCCAACTTTATCATTAGGACTGATAGGAGCATATTTATGCGACTTAAATGGCTTGTTCTCGTACATTTACGTTATGTTTCATTAGTTATTTTAGTACTTTAAGCTATTTTCGTGTGTTTGTAGGTCCAAAGGGCTAAAGGAGCAAAAAGATGCATTTTGGAGACTTTTGGAGCACTTTTGGGCTAAGGACGGATAGCTTATGCTTGAAGCCAAAGTGTTGGACGAAATTGAAGACCTAATTGGAGCCAAAGTGTTGGAACCTTGTTCTCTTTAGTTTTAGGACATTTAAACCTTTCCTAATCCCAATCATGCCATGCATAACACACATCCATTCTAACACATTGTCATTGCACATGCATTTCCTTCATTAGTTAACCCACATGCACTTATCACTTATCATCACCACATATCATATCACTTAATCACTTATCACTTATCATCACCACTTAACCACTTATCATATCATATCACTTATCACTTATCACTTAACATATCATCCACCTACTTCACCTACAACATCCACCTACTTCACCTACAACATCCACTTCACCTACAACATCCACCTACTTCACCTACAAATGACATAGCCATATGTTCCCTCCACTACTCCTATAAATACCCTTGCATTCATTCATTCATGGACATCTCATTTCATACACAACACATTACAAACACATTCTCCCTTCCCTAGCTGTGAGCTTCCCATCTCTCCCCTTATAATCCAAACACCATTTTTCCATTCCCCTTCCACTTCTCCACCACTCCTCTTCCATTCCACACTTCCATCCCCCAAACCAATTATCCCTAGACCTTATGCTACAATAAAGAGGAAGAGAAGAGAGCCTAAACGTTCATACAATTCAAGTTTGAGTTGTTGGAATGTTTAGGTGTTTCTTTGATTTCAATGTTTAAATTCAATTCTCTTTGTTTGTACGTATGAGGAATGGAAGAGAAGAGTGCCTAAACGTTCATACAATTCAAGTTTGAGTTGTTGGAATGTTTAGGTATTTCTTTGATTTCAAAGTTATAATAAACTAAACCCCCTTTAGCTAGGGGGTGATTCGAAATATATGTTTATGCTTGCATTTTGATTTGATTAATTCTAATTGCGTTTCATAAGTTGTGGTTCAATTTGTTTAACCGTTTGATTGATAACTTATTTATGAATGTTTATTAAGAATGCGCGCTTAATTTTCGTGCATCAATATGACGCTAGAATATAAGTGAGTTTCACCTAATAGTTACGAACTTATATTCACAAGTAGTGGAGGTTGCTTATAAACAATCGCGTTAAATAAATTCTTGGCATAAGTTTCATGCGTAGTCCATAGTAACGAATGCCTCGTCAACACTTAAAGTTTTCATGATGCGTAATGATCTTTGATTGTATCTTTATTGTGCTTTTCACGTAAAGGACTTTTGGAGAATGTTGTGAATTGCGTTGCGCTAACCCATCCAATTCATTAACGTAAGGAAAACTTGACGGTTAATTTAAGCGGACCTAATTGACCCGGGGCGTTGAGAATTAATGATTTGTTGAAATGCAATTGGAAATCGTTTTATTATGCAAGTATAACATATGTGGAGATGAACCCCGTAGCTAACTTTCCATCCATTTGTTCTTTCTTTTCTTGTTTCTGTTTTCATGTTTAATTTAACTTGTTATTCAATTATGTTAAACATGTGAAACTATTTTCTTTTTAGTTAGAGGCGAATTTGAAGCCATGGACATATGTTGGTTATGATTTGATTTACTCCAGTTATGAATTCATGAACTTTAGATGTGGGTTACTTTTCTGTTTTGATTAAGAACTTGTTTATGTATGTGGGTTGAGGGTCGACACTTAATTTGCATGCCTAAGACTTGATGCTAGGATATAAGGGAATTTCACCTAATCGTTATGAACTTATATTCATGAGTAGTAAAAATCGCTAGTCACGATTGTGTTTAGTAAACCCTAGGCTGGATTAACATGCGTATTCCGTAGTTATGAATGCCTAGTCAATGTTTATGATTTCCGTTGAACTTAATGATCTTTGTTGAATGTCTCTATCATGCGTATTCCATGTGAGAGACTTTGATTAGGAATAATTTGGTTGTAATGCGTATCCCATTCAATCCAATGAATCTAGGGAAATCTGAAGGTTAATTTAAGCGGACCTAATTAACTTGGAGCATTGTCATTCATCGTTTGTTGAAGTCATTACTGGGAGTCAAATTATATGCTTATGTTCATGTGTGGATAAGGAACCCTCTAACTAGTTTTTCTTCATTCTATTCCATCAATTTCGTTTGTACAATCTGTTTTGTTTCCAAGTTTCTATTTTAGTTTAATTTCGTCCAAAACCAATCCCCCATTTATTTTAAAGTGTTAGATTAGTTAGAAATACATTTATTTTGTGTTTTTACGTTTTTTTGAGTCAAATCCAAGTGATTAACAATCCCTCCTAATCCCCGGTCCAGAACGATCCCTACTTATACATATACTACAATTTGACGAAAAGAGGGTTTAATTTGTGTGCGTATAAATCTCGCATCAAGGACCTACAAACAAACGAAAATAGCTTAAAACACTATAATAAGTAGTAATTAGCTCACTAAATGTAAGGACATAACATAACTAAGTAGCATAAATATGCTCCTATCAAATTCCCCCACACTTAGCTTTTGCTAGCCCTCGAGCAAAATGAAATAAACAAACAACCAAAACACAACCTAGACCTTCCAACATTATCTCAGGGATTTCCAATGCAACTTGACATATTAAAGATCACCGCTCACATAGATTTTAGTAATCCCTACCCTCAAGCATATACTTAATCATAGTTACCACTCACTAGCTCGCATTTCATCAATTAAAACATGATTTTGAATGTAGTAACATGCCTTAGAGAATCCTTCAATTCCTCACAAGATATACTCTTTATTTTCACATAGATTTTCTAACTACACTCCCTACACTAGGTATATGTGAGAAGATTGATGTAAACATGTAGACGAACACTCACATAAGTTATAACGAGGAAAGCATTTTCTGGAATTATGACAATGACATGTATATGATCTCATGAATGGAATGCTACTACTTAGACGCGAGAACCAGAGATACCATATGCTCAAACCAATTTTAAACTCCACATATTGAAACACATAACAATCAAGATAGAAGTCTAAGGGTTGTAACGGGGCTAAGGTGTTGGCTAACAAGGAAAGATAGAGGAAACAACCATTCTCAAAGCAATAGTGAGGAAAGTAATGAATTAGGCACTTAGAATTCCCTTTAGAATGCAGAAAACTACATTTTAAACACAATGGGAGATTCATGCAATACTTAGGGTCAAATTCAAACTTTTTGGACCCTTCTTTCAACAATCAACACTTGTGAGTTCATTCTCACTTATTTTCAACTCCCTTTTCTTTCTTTTCTTCTTCTTTTTCTTGTTTTTCAAGTTTTTTTTTTCTCTTTTCCCGTGCCTCCTTTAAGACTTTGGCACACACATACACACAAAATCCCTTCCCCCACACTTGTTTTCTACAAGAATGTCACTCAAAAGGAATTCCTTCTAAGTCATGCTCCACTATACTTCAAGAACAAGGGTATGGGAAGTCCTATTCTAGGCTAGGTTAGGGGGATGTGGGTAACAAAGAAAATAGGCTAAACAAGGCTCAAAGGGGGTTAATCCTACAATACAAATGACAAGGGTGGATTCGGCTATTTGGCTATGGTGGTGACTACTAAACAAATTCATCTTGTTATTTGCTATGCTAATCAATTTCATGCTTTGAATGAAACGGGTATGAGTTCTATTATTTGGAACTATAGTGATGAAACGCATTCTAAGTAGCAACCAAGCAAAGAATGATGAGATCATGCAACAACTTTAGAAAACAAGAAATCAAGATTAATAACTCTCCAAAGAATGTTTAAGCTCAAGTCTCTCAGGGTTGTAGCGTTAGTTTGAGTTTCTTCCTTCAAGCATGTTACAAAAACTGATTTTTTTTTCTTTTGTGATTACATGTGAATTCGTAAATGTCAACTACAACTAAGCATAAACCAAAGAGCATATCAAACTTCCATCCGTGTTTGTAACTTTCGTTAATAGTCAAGCAATTAAAAACCAAATCCTCATCATTGTGTTGGAAGGTACCCTAAGACACATAAAAACAAAAACGACTCTAAAAACAACACTTTTTGGGTTTTTAAAACACTCTTTTTTGATTTTTTTCAAATTTTCGGATTTTCGGTTTAAGACACATAAAAACACTTCAAAACACACTAAAAACAGTGAAAACAGCTTTAGAAGTATGGGTGATAAAATCCAGCGAATTTTCATGCAAAAACACCTTGTTTACCCCCCCCCCCCACACTTAAACCAAACATTGTCCTCAATGTTTTAAGCATAGACTCACAAGCAAACAAACAAATAACGCAACTAACAACATGACAAGCATGGCAAAGTAAAAGCAATAGAGAGTAGGGTTTAGGAACGCAAATCTGGTTATGGAGCTAGAGTTCCATCATCTCCTCGTTTGAACACATGGGTTGCCTCCCACGAAGCGCTTGCTTTAACGTCTTCCAGCCGGGCGATACCTCCTTTTAATCTTCACTAGGGCTCACGGCATGGAGGGGTATGTCCTCCACGGTATGCTTCTTGAAATTCTCGTAGTAGGGCTTCAACCGGTGTCCATTCACTTTAAATTCATGTCCCGTCTTCAAACTTTGAATTTGGACTGCACCATGAGGAAAGACATTAGTAATAACAAAAGGACCTATCCATTTAGAACTTAATTTACCTGGGAACAAGCGAAGGCGAGAATTGAAAAGTAACACTTTCTGCCCAATTGAGAATGTCTTGCTCCAAATCATCCTGTCATGGTAAGCCTTTGTTTTCTCTGTGTAAATGCGCGCATTCTCATAAGCCTCATTCCTTATCTCCTCAAGCTCATTCAATTGAAGCTTCCTATGACCTTCAGGGGCATCTATGTCCATATTGAATGTCTTTACAACCCAATGTGCTTTATGCTCCAATTCAACGGGTAGATGGCATGGTTTCCCATAAATGAGCAGAAATGGAGACATCCCAATTGGTGTTTTGTAGGCGGTACGATATGCCGACAATGCGTCATTCAAACGCAAGCTCCAATCCTTCCGAGTTGGCCCAACGGTCTTCTCTAAAATCTGCTTGATTTCTCTATTAGAAACCTCGGCTTGCCCGCTTGTTAGAGGATGATAAGGTGTTACCACCTTATGTGTGACATTATATTTCTTGAGCAATGCCTCTATGGTCCAATTACAAAAGTGAGAACCTCCATGACTTATAAGAAGCCTTGGCATTCCAAATCTTGCAAATATGTTAGTTTTCACAAATTCTGCAACCACTTTGGAATCATTAGTCCAGGTGGCTTTAGCTTCCACCCATTTCGAAACATAATCAACCGCAAGTAAAATATAAACACAACCATAAGATGAAGGAAAAGGACCCATAAAATCAATGCCCCAAACATCAAAGATTTCGATAGAAAAGATGGGATGTTGCGGCATTTGGTCTTTGACACCTATATTGCCCGTTCTTTGGCAACGATCACAAGTCACACAAAAAGTTCTAGCATCCTTAAATATAGTAGGCCAATAAAATCCATATTCTAAGACTTTATGTGATGTTCTTTAAGTGCAAAAATGACACCCACATGCATAAGTGTGACAGAAAGTTAAAATTGAATTAAACTCCGTTTCATGAACACACCTACGTAGAATCTGATCAGGGCAATATTTCCACAAATATGGTTCATCCCACACATAAAAACATGCATCGTTTTTAAGTTTATCACATTGGTGCTTGTTTAAGGTGCTTGGAACTTGTTTAGACATAAAATAGTTCACTAAATCGGCATACCATGGTGCACTTACCTCGATGGACAGCAATTGCTCATCTAGGAATGTCTCTGGGATAGGCACGGCATCCTCCTCATGCACCATATGGCTCAAGTGGTCAGCCACCACGTTTTCACTTCCTTTCTTGTCCCGGATTTCGATATCGAACTCTTGAAGGAGAAGCATCCAACGAATAAGCCTTGGTTTGGCCTCCTTCTTCGTAAGTAAGTACTTCAACGCTGCATGATCAGAGTAGATTATAACTTTAGTTCCAAGTAAATAAGAACAAAACTTATCTAAAGCAAAAACAACAGCTAGAAGTTCTTTTTCCGTTGTGGAGTAGTTCGATTGAGCATCATTTAGGGTCCGGGATGCATAGTATATGACATGCTTCTGCTTGTTCTTCCTTTGGCCTAAAACAACCCCTAATGCATAATCTGAGGCCTCACACATAAGCTCAAAATGAAGGCTCCAATCCGGTGGAACTATGATAGGGGTCGAAGTAAGCATCTCCTTTAGGTGTTTGAAGGCCTTCTCACATTCCTTGTCGAACTTGAATGGTACCTTTTTTTGGAGAAGTCGGCATAGGGGTTGGGAAATCTTAGAAAAGTCTTTGATGAATCGCCTGTAAAATCCTGCATGTCCAAGAATAGAACGAACCTCTCTAACCGAAGTAGGAGAGGGTAAGTAGCGTACAAAATCTATTTTGGATTTATCCACTTCAATACCCTTGGCCGAAATAATATGTCCTAGAACTATTCCTTGTTTTACCATAAAATGACATTTTTCCCAATTTAAAACAAGGTTAGTTTCAATGCATCGTTTCAAGATTAATGTGAGATTATCTAAACAATCATCAAACGAATCACCAAACACGCTAAAATCATCCATGAAAATTTCAATAATCTTTTCTACAAAATCTGAAAAGATATTTACCATGCATCTTTGAAAGGAGGCTGGTGCATTACATAAACCAAATGGCATTCGACGATAAGCAAAAGTACCAAATGGACAAGTAAAAGTAGTCTTTTCTTGATCATCTGGAGCTATAACAATTTGATTATATCCCGAATAACCATCAAGAAAACAATAAATAGAATGACCGACTAACCTTTCAAGCATTTGATCAATGAATGGCAAAGGGAAGTGATCTTTCCTTGTGCTGGCGTTGAGCTTCCTATAGTCAATGCACACTTTCCAACCTATTTGGATACGGGTTCGCACAAGCTCATTCTTGGCATTCTTCACCACAGTCACTCCGGATTTCTTTGTCACATCTTGAACCGGTGAAACCCAACGGCTATCCGAGATAGGATAGATCACCCCACAATCAAGAAGCTTGATAATCTCATTTTTCACAACTTCCATCATTGGAGGGTTGAGCCGGCGTTGAGCCTCTCTAGTTGGTTTAGCCCCCTCCTCTAGAAGTATGCGATGCATGCAAGTTGTAGGACTAATACCCTTGATGTCGGCCAAGGTCCATCCTATGGCCGTTTTGTGCTCTTTCAACACCCGAATCAATTTCTTCTCCTCCATTGCCGTGAGGGATAAGGAAACTATGACGGGCAACGTCTCATTTTCTCCCAAATAGACATACTTCAAATGATCCAGCAATGGTTTAAGCTCAAGAATGGGTGCCTGAATCACTGAAGGTAACAACTTGTTAGTAGAAACAGGAATTGGAATTGGGTTTGGAGGCTTACCAAAGTGTTGTGGCAACGACTCAAGGGTAGCAACCATCTCGGCCTCATCTTCACATGTAGGCACGGCATGGAATTCCACATCCATGCCGTGGGTTTTATCATCTCCTGCCCCTTCGTTTTTAAGTCCCATTCCTTTAGTAATGGTCGTTTCAAAGGGATCCCTCTCCAAGGAGTCCAGATAATCCTGCGCCAATGAATCAAATATATCAATAGAAAAACAAGAATGATCATCTTTAGGATATTTTATAGTTTCAGAAAGTTTGAAATCAATAACTTCCCCATCAAGTTCCATTGTTAATGTCCCCTTGAACACGTCTATCTTGGTGTGGGCCGTTTTCATGAAAGGTCTCCCAAGGAGGATCGGTAATGGGATAGAATGGGCCGAATCTTCCATGTCAAGCACATAAAAGTCTACTGGGAAAATCAAATTGTTAACCTGCACCAAAACATCCTCCAAAACTCCTTTTGGATATGCATTAGAACGATCGGCTAATTGAATAATCACACCATCATTTTTAAGCTCTCCTAAGTTCATAGATGCATAAATTAAGTAAGGCATGACATTAATTGAAGCTCCTAAGTCTAACATAGCATGTTCAAACTTTGTATTTACAATAACACAAGGAATTGTAAAACTACCCGGATCTTTGCATTTAGGTGGTAGTTTCCTTTGTAGCACTACAGACACATTTTCACTTACCTGGACCACCTCTTTGTTTGAAATCCTCTTCCTCGTTGTGCAAAGCTCTTTTAAGAATTTGGCATACTTAGGAACTTGCTTGATTGCATCAAGGAGGGGAATGTTGACTTGAACTTTCCTAAAGGTTTCCATAATGTCCTTTTCACTTTCCTCCTTCTTTGATTGCCTAACCCTGCTAGGAAAGGGCACGTTTAGTGGAATAGAACTTGACAAAGTCGAATTTGAACTTACCTTGGTGGTGTGGGACGGTTTTGGGAAAATAGGGAGCTGCGGCAAGGTTTGTTCCACCCTTGCCGTGGCTTTGTCCAATGGCTCCTCTTTGAGCAGCAGCTTTTCGTCCTCTTTGTGGCTTGATTTGGTTGGTTCGAGGTTAGTTCCAACTTCCTTTCCACTTCTCAAGGTGATAGCCTTAACGGTTTCAAAACCTCATTTTGGATTGACGATGGTTGAGCTAGGTAGTTTGCCTTGGTCTCGGAATTGTCCTACAAACTCCGCTATCTGCCCAATTTGTTTCTCTAACTGGTCCACCCTTTTGTCTTGATTTTGCATCGCTTTGTTTTGATTCTCTTGCCCCTGAGACAAATTGCTACGTAATTTAATAAGTGTATCATTGTCTAAAGACGTATTTTGGTTATTTTGGGCAGGTTGGGATTGGTTTGGATTGGAGTTGTATGGCTTGGTGTAGAACCCTGGGGGTTGTTGCCTAAAGCCACCTTGTTGTTGAGGCTGTTGAGGCTCCCTCCACTTGAAGTTTGGATGGTCTCTCCAACCCGGATTGTATGTGTTGGAATATGGATCATTCCTTGGCTGATTGTGGCTTGGAAATCCAATGGCATTTGCACTCTCCCACCCCCTATTCTCAATCAATTGAGGGCACCTTTCCGAAGGGTGTCCTTGGATAGAACATACACCACATACAATTGGTCCTTGTATCTTCATTCCTTTGGCCATCTGAGACACAAGAGAAGTAAGATTAGCTAATTGAGATTGAATGTCGGATTGAGAACTTACCTCATGCAATTGTTGCCGTGGGGGGTCCCTTTGCCCAAGTCCTTCATATGGTTGTGCATTTAGAGCACGGTTTGCAATTAGGGTCTTGGCTGCCATATGAGTTTTGTCCACTAATGCACCTCCCGCCGAAGCATCGAGCATTTGCCTTTCAATGGGAAGAAGGCCTTCATAGAAGTATTGAAGTAGAAGCTCCTCCTTCATTTGATGTTGAGGACATGATGCAACAAGGGCTTTAAAACACTCATAGTATGCCGGAAAAGATTCTCCTTGACTTTGTTGGATTCCGCTAATTTTCTTCCTCAAGAGAATGACTATTGAAGTAGGGAAGAACTTCTCCAAGAATGCTCTCTTCATAATCACACCATCATTTTCTCCAAGAATGCTTATAAACAATCGTGTTAAACAAATTCTTGGCATAAGTTTCATGCAATCATAGTAACGAATGCCTCATCAACACTTATAATTTTCATAGAGCGTAATGATTCTTGCTTGTACCTCTTCTATGCATTCATGTTGAGGACTTGTGAGGAATGTTTTGAATTGTCGCATGCATCATCCAATTCAATAACGTTAGGAAGATTTGAAGGTTAATTAGTGCATCACGGTTAACTTGGGGTGTTGAGTATCATAGTTTATTGAAATGCAATTGGAAATCATTTTATTATGCAAGTATAACATGTATGGAGATGAACCCCTTAGCTAGGTTCCCATCCATTCAATTCCATCAAATTCATCTTTACATTCTGTCTAGTTTATTAACTTGTTTCGTTATTTCAATTCTCGTCAATTTAAAACCCCCCTTTACTTTCTTGTTCTTTAGTGTTTAGACTTTGTTTAGTTTATGTATTAAAGTGTTTTGATTCAATTTATTTCCCAAAATTCGTCCAAATTCACCAAAGTGCTCAAAACTGCCCAGAAAGTGATTTTAAGGCTGTTTTGAGTGTTTTGGGTGATGTTTGAGTCTTTTGGTTTGTTTTAGTGTTTTAAAGTTTAGTTTTGCATTCTTTGAGTCTAGTATAGTGTTTTATATTGTGTTTTTACGTTTAATCAAACCATAATCTTAAATTCGTCCAACATTGGGTTTAAGGTTAGAAACTGCCTAGTTAGTGTTTTTAGGCAGTTTTGAGTCCTTTGAGTCTTTGTGAACGTTTTTAACTTTATTTTACGTTTTTGAGTCAGTTTCCAAGTGATTTGCAATCCCTCCTAATCCCCGGTTAAGAACGATCCCTACTTATACTTATACTACAATTGACAAAAAGAGGGTTTAATTTGTGTGCGTATAAATCACGCATCACACGGTTTTCTCTAGGACTTGTTTGATCTCCCTATTTGAAACCTCCGCTTGCCCATTAGTTTGAGGGTGATAAGGTGTGGAAACCTTATGAGTAACGTTGTACTTCTTGAGCAAAGCTTCAATGGTGCGGTTACGAAAGTGAGAACCCCCATCACTTATTAAAACTCGTGGCATCCCAAACCTAGCAAAAATATTAGATTTCACAAAATCTGCAACAACCTTAGAATCGTTAGTACGGGTGGCTTTGGCTTCCACCCATTTGGAAACATAATCGACAGCTAGCAAGATATAAGTGAAACCAAAAGATGGAGGGAAGGGGCCCATGAAATCAATACCCCAAACATCAAAAATTTCCACAAAGGAGAGAGATTGTTGCGGCATTTGGTCCTTAGGCCCTATGTTACCTGTTCTTTGACACTTATCGCATGTTAAACAAAACATTTTAGCGTCTTTAAAGAGATTAGGCCAATAAAATCCAGATTGTAACACCTTTAGGGCTGTCCTTTGGGTGCCAAAATGTCCCCCACATGCATAAGTATGGCAGAATGTAAGAATGGAATTAAATTCAGATTCGGGCACACATCTACGCACAATCTGATCTGGGCAGAATTTCCATAAATATGGATCATCCCAAACATAAAAACGTGCATCATGAACAAGTTTATCACGTTGGAACTTGTTTAGGGTACTAGGAACTTGCTTAGACACCAAGAAATTTACCAAATCGGCATACCAAGGGGTTCTTACCTGGTGCGAGATTTATACGCACACAAATTAAACCCTTTTTTTGTCAATTGTAGTATAAGTATAAGTAGGGATCGTTCTAGACCGGGGATTAGGAGGGATTGTTAATCACTTGGATTTGACTTAAAAACATAAAAACACACTATAAAACTCTATACTAGACTCAAAGAATGCAAAACTAAACTTTAAAACACTAAGACAAACCAAAAGACTCAAAACAACACAAACACACTCAAATCTGGACGAAATTAAGTAATAACTTGACTCAAGAACGTAAAAATACAATATAAAACACTAAACTAACTCAAAGAATGTAAAACTAAACACTTAAAACATTAAAAAAAACCAAAAGACTCAAACATCACCCAAAACACTCAAAACTGCCTTAAAATCACTTTCTGGGCAGTTTTGAACACTTTGGTGAATTTGGACGAAATTGGGAAATAAAATGAATCAAAACACTCATAAACACAAACTAAATGTATTTCTAACTAATCTAACACTTTAAAATAAATGGGGGATTGGTTTTGGATGAAATTAAACTAAAATAGAAACTTGGAAACAAAACAGATTGTACAAACGAAATTGATGGAATAGAATGAATGGAATTGAAATGAATGAATGCTAGCTAAGGGGTTCATCTTCACATATGTTACACTTGCATAATAAAATGATTTCCAATTGCATTTCAATAAACCATGAAACTCAACACCCCGGGTTAACCGTGATGCACTAATTAACCTTCAAATCTTCCTAACGTTATTGAATTGGATGGGTTAGCGCATACAACAATTCAAAACATTCCCCACAAGTCCTCAACATGAATGCATAGAAGAGATACAAGCAAGAATCATTACGCTCTATGAAAATTATAAGTGTTGACGAGGCATTCGTTACTATGGAATACGCATGAAACTTATGCCAAGAATTCGTTTAACGCGATTGTTTATAAGCAACCTCCACTACTTGTGAATATAAGTTCATAACGATTAGGTGAAACTCACTTATATTCTAGCGTCATATTCATGCATGAAAATTAAGCGCGCATTCTCAATAAACATACATAAATAAGTTATCAATCAAACGGTTAAACAAATTGAATCCACAACTTATAAAACGCAATTAGAAGTAAACAAATCAAAATGCAAGCATAAACATATATTCGAATCACCCCCTAGCTAAAGGGGATTTAGTTCCTCATGGTACAAAACAAAGAGAATCAAAGAAACACCTAAACATTCCAACAACTCAAACTTGAATTGTATGAACGTTTAGGCCCTCTTATCTTCCATTCCTCATTCGTACAAAACAAAGAGTATTGAAATTAAACGTTGAAATCAAAGAAACACCTAAACATTCCAACAACTCAAACTTGAATTGTATGAACGTTTAGGCACTCTTCTCTTCCTCTTCGTTGTAGCACAAGGTCTAGGGATAGTTTGATGGTGTGAATGGTTTGGGGAGTGGTGGAAATGGAAGGATGGTGTTTGGATTGTAAGGGAGAGCACGGCACAAGGGACTTTGATGGTCTACATTTCTGCAATGGATGAGGGAATATGGAAGAGTGAATGACAGAAATCTGTATGAATGAGTATGAATGAATGAGTATTTATAGGTGAAATGGGGGGAACATGACAGCTAGGTTGCATGTGCACATGTTGGTTGAATGATTATGAGTGCATGTGGCTGAAATAGCATGTGGAATGGCTGGAAATGCAAGGAGAAGGCATGTGCACGGTTTTGGGAGAGAATGGGAGTGCAAATGGCTGAAATGTTAGAGGAACAAGTGCATGTGGCTGCATTGTGGTGCAATGATGGAGGAACAATCTGAAAATGCAAGGTATGGCTGGAATGATTGTGTTTGTTTGAATGTGCATGTGATTAAATTAAAGGATGCAAAGTAAATAAATAATGAATGCATGTGTTGAATTATGAAGATGCATGTGCAATGAAGTGGAATGACAATCTGAAATGGGATAGGTACCCACGGCAATGATGATTTCTGGTGGTGTTTTGGGTGCATGTGGAATGAATGATTTCTTGGTGAGTGGATGCATGTGTTGATTAAAGGGGGAATGCAAAGGAAAAGCTAGAAATGCATGTGGAGTGGCTGCAAGGTGAATAAATAATGAAATGGGAAAGCATGTGCAAGGTTTTGGTGTGAATGATTGAATGTGCATGTGGCTGCAATGGAGGAGGAATCCTTCAATTTCGTCCATCCTCTTGGCTCCAAGCATATGATATCCATTCCAATCTCTAATTTGCTCCAAAAGGCTCCAAAAGGCATCCTTTTGCATACTTTGCCCTTAGAACCTGAAAACACACAAAAGAAGCATAAAGGACTAAAATAACTAAAGAAACATAACGTAAATGCACGAGAACCAGCCATTTAAGTCGCATGAATATGCTCCTATCATTACCTCAATGGACAAAAGTTGCTCATCCGGAAACGTTTCTAAAATGGGGGTGGACTCTTCCTCATGCACCATTCTACTTAGGTGGTCAGCCACCACGTTTTCACACCCTTTCTTGTCTCGAATTTCAAGATCGAACTCTTGAAGTAGGAGCATCCAACGAATGAGTCTTGGCTTAGCCTCCTTTTTGGTGAGAAGATACTTCAAGGCTGCATGGTCAGTGAAAACAATTACTTTAGTACCAAGAAGATATGATCTAAACTTATCTAATGCAAATACAATAGCCAAGAGTTCTTTTTCGGTTGTGGAATAATTAAGTTGAGCATCATTCAACGTCCGTGAGGCGTAGTAGATGACATGCGGCCTCTTGTCCTTTCTTTGTCCTACAACTGCTCCTAAAGCATAGTCGGACGCATCACACATAAGCTCGAACGGGAGGCTCCAATCCGGGGGAACAATAATGGGTGCCGTGGTCAACAACTCCTTGAGTTGGTTGAATGATGCCGTGCACTCCTTAGTGAATTCAAACGCCACTTCTTTTTGTAGGAGACAGCATAGTGGTTGTGCAATCTTAGAAAAATCCTTGATAAATCGCCTATAAAATCCTGCATGACCAAGAAAAGAACGGACCTCTCTAACCGAAGTAGGAGAGGGTAAGTGACGTACAAGATCTATTTTAGACTTATCAACTTCAATTCCTTTTTCAGAGATGATATGACCCAAAACTATACCTTGTTTAACCATAAAATGACATTTTTCCCAATTCAAAACAAGGTTAGTTTCCATGCATCTTTTCAAGATTAAAGTGAGATTATGTAAACAAGCATCAAATGAGTCTCCAAACACACTAAAATCGTCCATAAATACTTCAATTATCTTTTCAACATAATCAGAGAAGATACTTACCATGCATCGTTGGAAAGTGGCCGGTGCATTGCATAAACCAAATGGCATACGACGATATGCAAAAGTACCAAATGGACAAGTAAAGGTGGTCTTTTCTTGATCATCCGGCGCTATGACAATTTGATTATATCCCGAATAACCATCAAGAAAGCAATAAAAAGAATGACTGGCTAACCTTTCAAGCATTTGATCGATGAATGGCAAAGGGAAGTGATCTTTCCTTGTTGCCGCATTTAGCTTCCTATAATCAATGCACACCCTCCAACCGGTTTGAATTCGTGTAGGCACAAGTTCATCTTCTTCATTTTTCACCACCGTGACTCCGGACTTCTTGGGAACCACTTGGACCGGTGAAACCCAACAACTATCCGAGATGGGATAGATGACGCCACAATCAAGCAATTTGATGATTTCCTTCTTCACTACTTCCATCATTGGTGGGTTGAGTCGACGTTGGGCTTCCCTTGATGGTTTGGCGCCTTCTTCCATGAGAATTCGATGCATGCACGTGGTAGGACTTATACCCTTGATGTCGGCCAAAGTCCACCCTATTGCCGTCTTGTGCTCTTTGAAAACCCTCACCAACTTCTCCTCCTCTTGTGCCGTGAGTGATGAAGCTATAATGACGGGCAATGTGTCTTGCTCGCCCAAAAACACATACTTCAAGTCATTTGGCAACGGTTTGAGCTCGAGTGTAGGTGGTTGTTCTATAGAAGGAAGCAACTTATCAGTCGAAATTGGGATTGAAATTGAACTAGGGAACTTACCTTGGAGCCGTGGCAATGACTCTAGGGCTGCCACGGTCTCAATTACATCTTCATCAAAGGCCACGGCATGGGTGTTCAATTGTGTGCCGTAGTTTGTTATGGTGACATCCATGTGATCCTTCATTTCGATGCCATTTGTAATGACTGTTTCAAGTGCATCGCCATGTAATTGATCAAGGTGTGCCTGCGCCAAAGAATCAAGAATATCAATAGAGAAACATGAGTGATCATCATTAGGAAATCTCATAGTTTCAGAAATATTAAAATCAATCACTTCCCCATCGAATTCCATTGTTAAAGTGCCTTTAAACACGTCTATCTTAGTTCGGGCCGTCTTCATGAATGGCCTCCCAAGAAGAATCGGCAAGGATGGAGCATGGGTGGTTTCCTCCATTTCAAGGACATAGAAATCCGCCGGGAAGATCAAATCATTCACCTGCACTAAGACATCTTCCAATACGCCCTTTGGATAGGCATTAGATCTATCGGCCAACTGAATAACCACACCATCATTTTTCAATTCGCCAAGGTTCATTGAAGCATAAATAGAGTATGGCATGACGTTAATTGAAGCTCCTAAGTCTAACATAGCATGTTCGAACTTAGTTTGACCAATAATACAAGGGATTGTAAAGCTACCTGGATCTTTGCACTTTGGTGGTAACTTTCTTTGTAGAACAGCGGAAACGTTCTCACTTACCCTTACTACCTCTTTATGTGACGCCCTCTTCCTTGTAGTGCACAATTCCTTCAAGAACTTAGCGTATTTGGGCACTTGCTTTATGGCATCTAGGAGCGGGATATTGACTTGAACTTTCCTAAACGTCTCAAGAATGTCCTTCTCATGCTCCTCCTTCTTTGTTTGCCTAAACCTGCCAGGAAAGGGCACGTTTAGTGGAATAGAACTTGACAAAGTCGAATTTGGACTTACCTTAGGCGTGTTGGACGGTTTTGGCACAATAGGAGGCTGCGACAACATGTCCTCTTCTTGACTTGTTTTGGATGGCCTTGAGGTGGTTCCGACCTCCTTACCACTTCTCAACATGATTGCCTTGGCAGATTCGCACCCTCCCCTTGGATTGACAATGGTTGAGCTAGGGAGCTTGCCTTTGTCTCGGAATTGTCCTACAAATTCCGCAATCTGCCCAATTTGTTTCTCCAAGTGATCCACCCTTTTGTCTTGGTTTTGCATGGCTTTGGTTTGATCCTCTTGCCCCTGAGACAAATTGGTAAGTAATTTAAGAAGTGTTTCATTGCCCAACGACGTACCTTGATTGTTTTGGGCAGGTTGTGCTTGGTTTGGATTGGGGCCGAATGGCTTGGTGTAGAACCCCGGGGGTTGTTGTCTAAAGCCTCCTTGTTGTTGAGGTTGTTGAGGTTCCCTCCACTTGAAGTTTGGATGGTCTCTCCAACCCGGATTGTATGTGTTGGAATATGGATCATTCCTTGGTTGATTGTGGCTCGGAAATCCAATGGCATTTGCACTCTCCCATCCCCCATTCTCAATCAATTGAGGGCATTTTTCCGAAGGGTGTCCTTGGATAGAACATACACCACATACAATCGGTCCTTGTATCTTCATTCCTTCGGCCATCTGAGACACAATAGAAGTAAGATTAGCTATCTGAGATTGAATATCGGAGTGAGAACTTACCTCATTCAAGTGTTGCCGTGGGGGGTCCCTTTGCCCAAGTCCTTCATATTGTTGTGCATTTAGAGCACGGTTTGCAATTAGGGTCTTGGCCGACATAGGAGTTTTGTCCACCAATGCACCTCCCGCCGAAGCATCGAGCATTTGCCTTTCAATGGGAAGAAGGCCCTCATAGAAATATTGAAGGAGAAGCTCCTCCTTCATTTGATGTTGAGGACACGATGCAACAAGGGCTTTAAAACGCTCGTAGTATGCCGGAAAAGATTCTCCTTGACTTTGTTGGATTTCGCTAATTTTCTTCCTCAAGAGAATGACTCTTGAAGTAGGGAAGAACTTCTCCAAGAATGCTCTCTTCATGCTTTCCCAAGAAGTAACGGTCCCGGGTGCCAATTCATAAAGCCAATCCTTAGCCTTTTCCACAAGAGAGAATGGAAAAGCTTTCATCATTAGAATGTTCCCATCGACATTTATGGGTGTCATGCTCGAACAAACAACCTCGAACTCCTTGAGATGCTTGTTGGGATCTTCCATGGAAAGCCCATGGTATTTCGGAATGTGGTGCAACAAGCTTGACTTCAACTCGAATTCATCGGTCTTGCCTTGGGCAGCCGCGGGGTATTGAATGCATAATGGTGCGGCATTGGTCAACCCCGAGGCTGAAAGCTCTTTAATGGTCCGATTGTCCGCTGCCATAACTTCTTCTTCCACACTTTCAAACTCAGATTCGGCCTCTGAACTTGAACTAGGTTCACTAGGTTCGGGATGCCTCCTCTTTCTTCTCAAATCACGTTCAAAATCGTCGTTAAAGTCCAAGATATGTGCATGCACAGTTTGAGAACTCCGCGTCATGCACTAGTACCTAAACCAAGAAAACAAAACAAAATAAGAAAACTAGGTAAATTACACTAAAAAAATACGGCAAAAACACAAGGGATTAGCAATTTTGCTAATCCCCGGCAACGGCGCCAAAATTTGATGCGAAAATAATTAAACACACAAATTAAACCCTATGGATGACAATTGTAGTAAATGAGCAAATAGGGATCGTTCTAGACCGGGGATTAACTAGGGATGCTAATCAATGTGAAATTGACTCAAAAACGTAAGAACACAATATAAAACACTTACTAGACTCAAAGAATGCAAAACTAAACTTTAAAACACTAAAACAAACCAAAAGACTCAAACATCACCCAAAACACTCAAAACTGCCTTAAAAACACTTTCTGGGCAGTTTTGGACACTTTGGTGAATTTGGACGAATTTGTGTAACAAATTGAATCAAAACACTTAAAAACACAAACTAAGACACTTTCTAACTAAGTTGGACACTAAAGTAAAGGGGGATTAAGGTTTTGACGAAATTAAATTAAATAAAACAAGTTAATAAACTAGGCAGATTGTATAAACGGATTTGAGAAACAAGATGATGGATGGATTAGTTAGAGGTCCATTCTCCACACATGACACATTTATATATGAATCGATTCTCCAATTGCTTTTCATTATCTATGATGCTCAACACCCCAAGTTAACCGTGATGCACTAATTAACTCTCAAATTTTCCTTATGTTATTGAATTGGATGATGCATGCGACAATTCAAATCATTCTCCAATGGTTCTCAACATGAATGCATAGAAGAGATACAATGAGAGATCATTATGCTCTATGAGAATTATAAGTGTTGACGAGGCAATTGTAACTATGAATGCATGATACTCTTGCCAAGAATTCAATTAACGCGGTTGTGACTAACAACCTTCACTACTCATGTTTATAAACTTGTGACGATTAGGTGAAACTCGTTTATAAACTAGCATCAAGTTTATGCATGAAGACTAAGTATGCATCCCTAATCAACATACAAAAACAAGTTTTTAATAAACATGATAATTGAATTGCAATCATAACTTAACAAATTACAATTGGAAGAAATCAATTCATATTTCAAACATGTTCATGGCTTCAAATTTTCCCCTAACTAATTAGGGGTTTAGCCACTCATGATTACAACAAACTTAGATAGTAATAACAAGGTAAACATTGAAAACAAGAACGAAGAACACCTAAAAATCCCAACAACTCAATCTTGAATTGTATGAACGTTTAGGCCTCTTCTCCTTTAGTTGCTGCAGCACAAGGGGTTTTGGTGAGTTTTGGGGGTTATGGATGATGTAGAATGATGTGTTTAGGGTAGGGATGGATGTAGGGGAAGGCAAGGAGTGTTTTTGGGCAGAAAATATGAAGAATGGTGAAGTATGGCTGTGTTAGAGAGAGAGCATGAATTTCTGGCGTGAATGGATGTGTATATGAGATGGTTTTCTGAATATGGAAGAGTGAATGAGAATGAATGCAATGGATGCTTATTTATAGGTGAAATGGGGGGAACATGACAGCTAGGAACTTGGTGGAAATCTGAAATGGTGATGGGAGATGCATGTGGCTGATATGTGGTTATGATATGATAAGTGGTTAAGTGGTGATGATAAGTGATAAGTGATTAAGTGATATGATATGTGGTGATGATAAGTGATAAGTGCATGTGGGTTAACTAATGAAGGAAATGCATGTGCAATGACAATGTGTTAGAATGGATGTGTGTTATGCATGGCATGATTGGGATTAGGAAAGGTTTAAATGTCCTAAAACTAACTTGCTATTTTTTTTGAATCAGGCACCTACACTAGAATTCAAACCACTGCCGGTTCACTTCAAGTATCACCTTCCATTCAAGGACCAATTCCATGCCGTTTGATTTTATTTATGTTAATAAAAAAAAAATTAAAAAAAAAAAATAAAAAAAAAAAAGAAAAAAAAAAAAGAAAGAAAGATACTAAACATGGAGAAAGGTGGAGCTTCACAAAGGTTGTTTGCGTGAAGCCCCACTACGAGGCGCAGAAGCGAAAGGCATAGAAGCGGGAGGCATCGGAGCGGAAGCCATCGGAGCGGGAGGCATCGGAGCTAGAGCATTCCAGGCCTCAATACTTGGCCAAGCGCTGGATGACCCAGGAAAAAGGTGCCTCTGGAGATAAGACGCAAGCCTTTGACGGTCACTGTGAATTCGACCCTCAGATTCTTGCAGCTCATCAAGCTTCCTCTTCATCCCCGACGAATAGTTATTTGCAAGCACATGCAAACTTCTATTGTCGTACTTAAGCTGCTGGATCTCTTGCTTAAGTCTTTCCACCTCTGCCATCAACGATTCCACTTGGCGGGACCGAGCAAGCAGGCGTTGAACCATGTTGAACACAGAACTCACACTAAGTGCGAGGGACTCTTGAACGGCCAACTCATCGGACCGTCCTGACAGCAGCCTACTATCTTTTGGAGTGAGGAGGTTTTTAGCTACTATTGTAGCTGTTGTGGCGTCCTGCATCACAGAGTCTTCACCTGAAAGAGGACCGTTAGAAGATAAAAAAGAAGGGCGCCATACATTACCTTGACGGGGCGCAACCGGATCGCTGCTGAGACTCAAATCTAAGCTAAGGTTCGATGAGTTCGCCATTTTTTTTCAACGATGTTCAAAGAGAAGGGGTGGATGGAGTTAAAATTTCACAAAGGGCCGGAGTCGAGTTTCAGGAATGGGAAATCTTCAGAGTGTGTGTGTTGGGGTGATTGATAGCTCTATAAAAAGCCAAGACGACGCGTCCACCGATTCAAAGAGCCGGATTTTCCGGCGTAATTTAGGCGACGCCCCCTCGGCTTTTCAAGAAAACGCGTTCAACTTTGTCAAAAGATTTCTGACAAAGCTGAAAACACGTGGAGGCCATCATCGCATCTACACATCTTTAGCCGACAAGCGCAAAGTTCGGCGACGCTTTCTCTGCTTTTCAGAAGACGCGTGCAGCTTTGTCAAAAGGAGCCGCATCTGCACTACCACGTGTCGTTCAGAAAGCGAAGGGGCGTCGTTCAGAAATCGAAGGGGCGCCTGCTCAGAAATCGAAGAGGCGTATTCAAAGATCGAAGAGGCGCCACTATTTCAAAGAGCCGGATTTGCGGGATCAAAACGTTTGTCGACAAGGGTAAAAAGTACCACCACTTGATATTATCTCTATATATGTCGACCTTCGTCTTTTATGGCAGGGCAAACCTGAAGAAAATGCCCAACTCTCCCTCACCTCTGAGGGCGCACTCCCAGCAAAGCCTTTCGAAATACTCAATTCTTTCTTCTTCCCCAAAGATGATACCAGATGCCTGGAGTACATATGACCCAGGAGAAAACGGCGGATTGAAGCATGTGCTGATTCATTCACCGCTTCTTCAAAGCAACGGTATCTCATATCATCAAGGTCAAAAGCAAAAATATCTCATATCATGCTCTTTCCCTGTCTTTTTCTTTGTTCTTGTTCTTACTTGCATGGCAAAGTAAAAGAAGCAATCAGCCGGCACTTGGAGTCAGTCTACCGATCTGGAGCCAACTGCCTGGAATCTATTCCTGATTGCTTACCTAGCGTTGCTCTCGAGTAGTCATCTTCAACGGTTGATACACTTCCAGAGAAGGGACCACTCCTGCAAAGATTGAACAAAGAAACAGATAGCAGGAGGAAGCTCAGACCTTCGGGGGAGACACTAAAGGGAATCCTGCTGCCCAGTTCAAGAGTAGCACAAAGGAAAATCAATGATGGGCGGAAACCAGTTCAAGAGTAAGCCTGTGGAATCACCAAGATCATGCCTCAATACAATCACCAAGGAGAAGAGGGAATTTACACTCCATAACCAGATTTGCGTCCCTAAACTCTTCTCTTTGTTAATTACATTCTGCCATGTTTAGTATGTTTAGTTGCTTTTTGTGTGTTTACTTATGTTTTGTGTGAACCATATGCTTAAAACATTGAGGACAATGTTTGATTTAAGTATTGGGGGGGGGGTAACTAAGTATATTTAATGCAAATTCGTGGGATTTTATCACCCATAACTTCAAATGTTGTTCCTTGGTGTTTTAAGGTGTTTTTAAGTTGTTTTAGAGTGTTTTAGTGTGTTTTGTTTTATAATTCGAAAATCCCATAAAAATTCGAAAAATTGTTTTGAAAAACCCAAAAAGAGTTGTTTTAAGAGTCGTTTTTGTGTGTTTGTGTCTTAGGGTACCTTCCAACACAATGATAAGGATTTGGTTTATAATTGCATGACGGTTAGAAAGAGTTATAAACATAGAGAAAAGTTTGATTTACTCTTGGTATATGCTTGGTTATGGTTATATAGTATGACTTCACATGCAATCATAAAAGAAAAAAATTCGTTTTTGTAACATGCTTGAAGGAAGGAACTCAAACAAACGCTACAACCCTGAGAGACTTGAGCCTATAACGTTCTTTGGAGAGTATAATCTGTGATTTCTTGTTTTCTAAAGTCGTTGCATGATCTCATTATTCTTTGCTTGGTTACTACTTAGAAGGCGTTTCATCATATAGTTCCAAATGCTAGAACTCATGCCCATTTCATTCAAAGCATGTTATTGATTTGCATAACACATATTCAAGAAGAAGTTGTGTAGTGACCACCACCATAGCCAAATAGCCTTACTTCCCATACTTCGTATATGTTGTAAGTTTTAACCCCGTTGAGCCTCGTTTTGCCTTTATTCCTTGTTTACCCACATCACCCCTTACCTAGCTTAGAGTAGGACTTTCCTATACCCTTGTTCTTAAAGTTTAGTGAGCATGACTTAAATGAATTCCTTTTGAGTTACATTATGCAAGAAAATGAGTGTGGGGGAGTAAAAGTTTGTTCTTACGTTTATATGTATGTTTTGAGATTCAAAAGAAAAAGAAGAAGAAAAGAAAAAAACAAAAAAAAAAAAAAAAAGGAGTGAAAATAAGTAAGAATGAACTCACGAGCGTTGATGGTTGAAGAAAGGGTCCAAAAAGTTGAATATGGCCCTAAGTTTTGTGTGATTTTCCCTTGGGTGTTCAAAGTTGACTTTTGCGTTCTTAAGGGAATTCTAAGTGCCTAATTCAATACTTTGCTCACTATTGCTTTAAGAATGTTTGTTTATCCTTCACCTTTCATTGTTAGCCAATACCCTAGCCCCGTTACTACCCTTTGACTTCTATATTGAGTGTTATGTATTTCAATTGTGGAGTTTGAACTTGGTATGAGCTTATGGTGTCACTGGTTCTCGCGTCTAAGTAGTAGCATTCCATTCATGAGATCATATCTAAACATGCTTATTAACTCCAGAAAATGCTTTCCTTATTATAACATATGTGAGTGTTCATCTACATGTTTACATCAATCTTCTCACATATACCTAGTGTAGGGTGTGTAGTTAGAAAATCTGTGTGAAAAACGAGAGTACATCTAGTAAGAAATTGAGGGAATTCTCTAAGGCATGTTACTACATTCAAAACATGGTTTTAAATGCTTAATTGTGAACTAGTATGTGGTGACTATGAGTAAGAATGTACTTAAGTGTAAAAATGGCTCAAATCTGTGAGAATAATGATTTTTAACTTGTCATGTGCATTGGAAATCCGTGAGACGATTGTTGGAAGGTGTAGGTTGTGTTTTGTTCTTTTTGTTTTGTTTTTCTGTTTTGCTCGAGGACTAGCAAAAGCTAAGTGTGGGGGTATTTGATAGGAGCATATTTATGCGACTTAAATGGCTTGTTCTCGTACATTTACGTTATGTTTCTTTAGTTATTTTAGTACTTTAAGCTATTTTCGTGTGTTTGTAGGTCCAAAGGGCTAAAGGAGCAAAAAGATGCATTTTGGAGACTTTTGGAGCACTTTTGGGCTAAGGACGGATAGCTTATGCTTGAAGCCAAAGTGTTGGACGAAATTGAAAACCTAATTGGAGCCAAAGTGTTGGAACCTTGTTCTCTTTAGTTTTAGGACATTTAAACCTTTCCTAATCCCAATCATGCCATGCATAACACACATCCATTCTAACACATTGTCATTGCACATGCATTTCCTTCATTAGTTAACCCACATGCACTTATCACTTATCATCACCACATATCATATCACTTAATCACTTATCACTTATCATCACCACTTAACCACTTATCATATCATAACCACATATCATATCACTTATCACTTATCACTTAACATATCATCCACCTACTTCACCTACAACATCCACCTACTTCACCTACAACATCCACCTACTTCACCTACAAATCACATAGCCATATGTTCCCTCCACTACTCCTATAAATACCCTTGCATTCATTCATTCATGGACATCTCATTTCATACACAACACATTACAAACACATTCTCCCTTCCCTAGCCGTGAGCTTCCCATCTCTCCCCTTATAATCCAAACACCATTTTTCCATTCCCCTTCCACTTCTCCACCACTCCTCTTCCATTCCACACTTCCATCCCCAAAACCAATTATCCCTAGACCTTATGCTACAATAAAGAGGAAGAGAAGAGAGCCTAAACGTTCATACAATTCAAGTTTGAGTTGTTGGAATGTTTAGGTGTTTCTTTGATTTCAATGTTTAAATTCAATTCTCTTTGTTTGTACGTATGAGGAATGGAAGAGAAGAGTGCCTAAACGTTCATACAATTCAAGTTTGAGTTGTTGGAATGTTTAGGTATTTCTTTGATTTCAAAGTTATAATAAACTAAACCCCCTTTAGCTAGGGGGTGATTCGAAATATATGTTTATGCTTGCATTTTGATTTGATTAATTCTAATTGCGTTTCATAAGTTGTGGTTCAATTTGTTTAACCGTTTGATTGATAACTTATTTATGAATGTTTATTAAGAATGCGCGCTTAATTTTCGTGCATCAATATGACGCTAGAATATAAGTGAGTTTCACCTAATAGTTACGAACTTATATTCACAAGTAGTGGAGGTTGCTTATAAACAATCGCGTTAAATAAATTCTTGGCATAAGTTTCATGCGTAGTCCATAGTAACGAATGCCTCGTCAACACTTAAAGTTTTCATGATGCGTAATGATCTTTGATTGTATCTTTATTGTGCTTTTCACGTAAAGGACTTTTGGAGAATGTTGTGAATTGCGTTGCGCTAACCCATCCAATTCATTAACGTAAGGAAAACTTGACGGTTAATTTAAGCGGACCTAATTGACCCGGGGCGTTGAGAATTAATGATTTGTTGAAATGCAATTGGAAATCGTTTTATTATGCAAGTATAACATATGTGGAGATGAACCCCGTAGCTAACTTTCCATCCATTTGTTCTTTCTTTTCTTGTTTCTGTTTTCATGTTTAATTTAACTTGTTATTCAATTATGTTAAACATGTGAAACTATTTTCTTTTTAGTTAGAGGCGAATTTGAAGCCATGGACATATGTTGGTTATGATTTGATTTACTCCAGTTATGAATTCATGAACTTTAGATGTGGGTTACTTTTCTGTTTTGATTAAGAACTTGTTTATGTATGTGGGTTGAGGGTCGACACTTAATTTGCATGCCTAAGACTTGATGCTAGGATATAAGGGAATTTCACCTAATCGTTATGAACTTATATTCATGAGTAGTAAAAATCGCTAGTCACGATTGTGTTTAGTAAACCCTAGGCTGGATTAACATGCGTATTCCGTAGTTATGAATGCCTAGTCAATGTTTATGATTTCCGTTGAACTTAATGATCTTTGTTGAATGTCTCTATCATGCGTATTCCATGTGAGAGACTTTGATTAGGAATAATTTGGTTGTAATGCGTATCCCATTCAATCCAATGAATCTAGGGAAATCTGAAGGTTAATTTAAGCGGACCTAATTAACTTGGAGCATTGTCATTCATCGTTTGTTGAAGTCATAACTGGGAGTCAAATTATATGCTTATGTTCATGTGTGGATAAGGAACCCTCTAACTAGTTTTTCTTCATTCTATTCCATCAATTTCGTTTGTACAATCTGTTTTGTTTCCAAGTTTCTATTTTAGTTTAATTTCGTCCAAAACCAATCCCCCATTTATTTTAAAGTGTTAGATTAGTTAGAAATACATTTATTTTGTGTTTTTACGTTTTTTTGAGTCAAATCCAAGTGATTAACAATCCCTCCTAATCCCCGGTCCAGAACGATCCCTACTTATACATATACTACAATTTGACGAAAAGAGGGTTTAATTTGTGTGCGTATAAATCTCGCATCAAGGACCTACAAACAAACGAAAATAGCTTAAAACACTATAATAAGTAGTAATTAGCTCACTAAATGTAAGGACATAACATAACTAAGTAGCATAAATATGCTCCTATCAAATTCCCCCACACTTAGCTTTTGCTAGCCCTCGAGCAAAATGAAATAAACAAACAACCAAAACACAACCTAGACCTTCCAACATTATCTCAGGGATTTCCAATGCAACTTGACATATTAAAGATCACCGCTCACATAGATTTTAGTAATCCCTACCCTCAAGCATATACTTAATCATAGTTACCACTCACTAGCTCGCATTTCATCAATTAAAACATGATTTTGAATGTAGTAACATGCCTTAGAGAATCCTTCAATTCCTCACAAGATATACTCTTTATTTTCACATAGATTTTCTAACTACACTCCCTACACTAGGTATATGTGAGAAGATTGATGTAAACATGTAGACGAACACTCACATAAGTTATAACGAGGAAAGCATTTTCTGGAATTATGACAATGACATGTATATGATCTCATGAATGGAATGCTACTACTTAGACGCGAGAACCAGAGATACCATATGCTCAAACCAATTTTAAACTCCACATATTGAAACACATAACAATCAAGATAGAAGTCTAAGGGTTGTAACGGGGCTAAGGTGTTGGCTAACAAGGAAAGATAGAGGAAACAACCGTTCTCAAAGCAATAGTGAGGAAAGTAATGAATTAGACACTTAGAATTCCCTTTAGAATGCAGAAAACTACATTTTAAACACAATGGGAGATTCATGCAATACTTAGGGTCAAATTCAAACTTTTTGGACCCTTCTTTCAACAATCAACACTTGTGAGTTCATTCTCACTTATTTTCAACTCCCTTTTCTTTCTTTTCTTCTTCTTTTTCTTGTTTTTCAAGTTTTTTTTTTTCTCTTTTCCCGTGCCTCCTTTAAGACTTTGGCACACACATACACACAAAATCCCTTCCCCCACACTTGTTTTCTACAAGAATGTCACTCAAAAGGAATTCCTTCTAAGTCATGCTCCACTATACTTCAAGAACAAGGGTATGGGAAGTCCTATTCTAGGCTAGGTTAGGGGGATGTGGGTAACAAAGAAAATAGGCTAAACAAGGCTCAAAGGGGGTTAATCCTACAATACAAATGACAAGGGTGGATTCGGCTATTTGGCTATGGTGGTGACTACTAAACAAATTCATCTTGTTATTTGCTATGCTAATCAATTTCATGCTTTGAATGAAACGGGTATGAGTTCTATTATTTGGAACTATAGTGATGAAACGCATTCTAAGTAGCAACCAAGCAAAGAATGATGAGATCATGCAACAACTTTAGAAAACAAGAAATCAAGATTAATAACTCTCCAAAGAATGTTTAAGCTCAAGTCTCTCAGGGTTGTAGCGTTAGTTTGAGTTTCTTCCTTCAAGCATGTTACAAAAACTGATTTTTTTTTCTTTTGTGATTA